>NC_048421.1:1389685-1395001 GCF_013103735.1 Etheostoma cragini | reverse complement strand
CTGCTACATCCTGCTACATCCTGCTACATCCTGCTACATCCTGCTACATCCTGCTGCGTCCGGCTACATCCTGCTACGTCCTGCTGCATCCTGCTACATCCTGCTGCGTCCGGCTACATCCTGCTGCGTCCGGCTACATCCTGCTACGTCCTGCTACATCCTGCTACATCCTGCTGCGTCCGGCTACATCCAGCTACGTCCTGCTGCATCCTGCTACATCCTGCTACGTCCTGCTACGTCCGGCTACGTCCGGCTACATCCTGCTGCGTCCGGCTACGTCCGGCTACATCCTGCTACATCCTGCTACGTCCTGCTACGTCCGGCTACGTCCGGCTACATCCGGCTACATCCGGCTGCATCCTGCTACATCCTGCTGTGTCCGTCTACATCCTGCTGCATCCTGCTACATCCTGCTGCGTCCTGCTACGTCCCGTTGTGCCTTGTAATGCCCCACAGTGCCCTGCTATGTCATGAACTACTACAAAGAACTACTACAAACTACTGTTGCCACTCTTCATTTTAACCCCAACCGGTCGTCAGACACCACCTACCAAGAGCCTGGGTCTGGGTCTGGTTCTGGTCCTGGGTCTGGGTCTGTCCCAGGTTTCTGCCTAAAAGGAAGTTTTTCCTCTCCACTGTGGCCCTGTTGCTTGCTCTGGAGGAAACTACTAGACCTGTTGGGTCCTTGTTAATTCTGGAGTGTGGTCTAGACCTGCTCTCTCTGTGAAGTGTCTCGAGATAACTCGTTATGAATTAATACTATAAATAAAATGTAAATTGAATTAAATTAAAGCGAACCTGGCAACAGACCACCGTTGCATCACATCAAACAACCTGTTTTTTTTTTGGTCTTGAAGCCTAGCAACAAGGCCTTGAACCACGTCCATCACCCATCCTCCCACCGGAGGAATTCACAGCAAATTACTGCAGCTGCTGGCAAATCCGGCCTCCAAACCGCACCACCAGTTGCCAACTGCATGCCCCGACAACTGTGACAACCGAGGCCGCCATCGTGACTATCTCTGCTTTATGGCCGTTTCCTCAAGACTCAATCACCCGGTTAACAGAGGAGGAAATTCAGCCCAAAATAGTGTTTCTTCGGGGGGGTTTTGATTATCTTTTAACAAGAAGCTATTGTGCTGCTGTTGCCGTGGATTAACCCTCCTGTTGTCGTGGGGTCAAATTTAATCCATTTCCAAAAAGTGTCTATTTCAGATATTTGGGGTTTCTTTCAACCAGATTTTGAAAAGAAATAACGTGGATGATCAACATATGCTTTATTCAATTTCATAGCATTAACATCTTTTTTTTTAAACAAAATTATGATTAAAAAAAAGTGACAATATGTCAGGAAAAGATTTAAAAACTTGGGGGAAATATATGTATATAATAGAAAAAAGAGGCAGTACATTTTTGGGGGGAAAAAGGGACAAAAACGTTAAAAAAGTGACATAAACAGAAGTGGAGAAGCAAGAAAAGTGTTGAAAAAGACATCCAAAACATTGAAAATAAGTGAATTATTTTTTTTAAAAGTGACATGTTGTAAAAAGCTTTAAAAATGGCCGAAGTTGACAAAAACTTGTTAAAAAGAATTGACAAAAAAAAATGTAAATGTGAGAAAAAAAAAAAAAAAAGAAATCAACAAAAATATAATTAAAAAATTCTAAAAGAAATTGGGAATAAATCTACCAAAACGTTGAGAAAAGTGGTAGAAAATTAGTATAAAAATTCTAAAATTTCGGCCCAGAAAAACACAAAGTTGCAGACGACACGAGGGTTAAAACATGGCATTTTTGAGGACGGCAAAAAGTGCAATGGTCATGGGTTCAGTCTGAAATACACAAAGACGCCAGATGACCAGAGGCACGGGCTGGACTTTGTCACAATTGCTAAATTTGGGGGGGTAGGGGTGTTTCAATCTGAGTCACACCCCAACCAAACACCCGTCCTTAGGCTAAGAAGCCAACACAGCTCTATTAATGAGACAATCGTGTCCCTCTTTCTCAGGACGGAGGCGTGGGTCAAGAGGTCAGCTGGAGGCAAAATAGGATAATAAAATTTGAATTTCCCCTTAAATACGAGCGTATGAAAGACCAAACTGTTGTGTGAAAATATTCTGTTGACACCATTTAAGAAATAATCTGAACAGACACTAAAAACATCAATATCAGAGTCAGGAAATAACTGAAACAAGTCCTTGATTTCCTCGTAAATATTATAGGACGGGCATCATAATACAATTTAATCACCATGTTGCATTAGTAGCTTTGTTAATAACCCCCCCCCCCACCTGTCTATATGGAGGATTGTTTCAGACACAATACTGTCTCATTCTTATTGACATTGAGTGGCTAACACCGTCGACACTCACCCCCCCCCCAAAAAAATAGCATGAACAAAGAAAAGATGCAACTCTGGTTTCCACAAAGAAAAGATCATTATACCTAATTTATTCAGCCTTTTTCTTGCAATTAAAGCCAGTAATCCACATCTTCCAACTACATCCAATTTTCAAGACCATCTTAAATATCTCCATATTGACAGAGTGTGTGTGTGTGTGTTTTTTTGTTAAATGGCAGCTCAATTTAATTTCATGATTGCATTAGGCCGCCTGTCTGTCCTCCATTTCCCCGCCTCATCCACCAACACTGTGAGTCAGCCATTCTCTCATATCCATGTGTGTGTGTGTGTGTGTGTGTGTGTGTGTGTGTGTGAGACACAGGACTACCCGATGGTTTAGCCCACCTCTGACTCAAGGGCCCTGCAGGGTCTCCAGTCTCCAAGCGCCTGCATGGTGGAGCCTTTAAAAAGAGCCAATACAAGTCACCCCGGGATGCCATTTACTGAGGATGACATCAATACTTCATGGTCGATCGGCACCCATCGTCGACCGGGCAATGCCCACTTTGGCCACAAAGCTCCAGGCGATTTATGTCTGTCAGTCTGCAACGCGTCAAGTGGACCAGAATCAGGTTGTGGGTGGAGGATTAAGATTTTTCGATGCTGGCATGTTTGCGGTTTATTAAATGCTATTTATGCCAGGCTTTTGGAACTGGCAGTGTTGTCCTGCTCTCCATTGTTCTTACAGAGGGGAGTGCAAGCTCTCTTGTTGGACTCATTTGCCTAAAAGAGTCATTGGAGGAGCAGCTACAGGAGCCCTCAGGCTTTAACTCTCACACCACAATAGCTGATCACTTTTTTTTTTTTTTTGGGGGGGGGGGGGGGGGGGGGGGGGGGGGGGGGGGGGGGGGGGGTGACATTAATCACCTCTGATTACATGCCTGCTTGAGTCTGCGCACAACCATCTCAGAGATATTTCAGCTGCGCACACACTCGCTTCCGAGCACTGAGGGAATTGTTGCTTCAACACGCCACAAATGCCCCTAAGTTATTCAGTTTAAGAGGATATGAAACGGAGTGGGCATCTGCTAATTTATTAGCCTCTTAAATATGCCGGCTTTTGCCCCTGGGGGGGGGGGGGGGGGGACTAAAACATGTCTCTGCACCCAGACCACTTGGCCCATCACAGAACAATGGGCATCCGCGATGGAGGATGGAGAAGAGAAGGAGGGGAGATAGGAACAAAAAGTTTAGGGGAGGGAAAATGCAGGCGGAATGGTTTCACAAAGAGGGGACACGTTGTGTAAATGAAAAACAGCGTCAATTAAATGACTGTATCGTGTTTTATGTTAGGCTAACATAACAGGACTGTTGAGTACTTCTTAGCGACCACGCAGCCTGCTGCCACCGCCCCATCAAGCCCCTTTCAACGGGAATGCGAAACTAGAGTCGCTAATACACACAAAAAGACCAAGTGACACCAAAGCAGAAGCTTTTAGGCGTTTTCAACGGCGTATTTAACTGAAATAGTCATTCACGCAAACATACAACACGATTCGGACGCGTTGTTTTAGTGTTAAAATGTCGAAACACACGTATTAACGCGATAGCAACAAGGACCGTACATTACAACTAGTACGCTAACGGCTGTGACTAGAACGTTCGTTTCAAACGGTCGTGTTTGAATAACCGTTGATTAGCCGGCCAGTGGTTACTAACTGACGTTAGCGTGCTAATGCTAATACAAATATCGCACTTACCAGTCAGTCAGAGCAGCGGCGAGCTAGCAAAAATCCTCTCCAGCTACGCCCAGTGTCGAGCAGCACACCCCGGCTGAATCCTCGACCTCGAGTCAGGAAAAATAGGGGAAAGTGGGGATGAGGGTAAAAATGAAACCGGGGTGGAGGAAGAGAAGAAATTCGCGGGAGAGCGAGCCGAGCCAAGCCGAGCTGAGCCGAGGAAGTTGTGGGTCTCAAGCTTCGCTTCTCACAAGTGATGCGCGTTCACTGAAAAGAAGAAAGGAGGAGAATGACGCTTCAGTACACACATCCATACATACACGCACACAAACACACGCGCACACACACACACACACACACACACACACACACACACACACACACACACACACACACACACAGTAGTAGACCGGCGGATGGATGGACAGAGGCGGAGGAGAGGAGGGCTGCCGCTGCCTTCAGGTGCTACAGGAAATGTCGGAATAATAAAGGTTTTACAGATAACGGACCAGTTTTTTATTATTATTATCAAAATCCTAAATTTTACAAACATATTAAACATTCATTGAACAGTTTGGCATCAGAGAAAGTTAAATAATAGAAAACATATATAAATATATACAATATAAAAATATGTACAAATAAATGACAATTAGAAGAGTGGATTAAAATATAAACATCAAGAACATAAAATGCAGTACAAAAAACAAGATGAGATGGGCTAAGGCTATATAATTATAATTGCTTAAAATCTTGCAGTAGATCAGCTATATAGACAGTTTTCTTACTATTAATGATTTGGATACACTCACAAAAATTTCGAAATTCACTTCTGAAGTGAGTAAAAGCTGGTCGCGATTTAGCAAATTTTGCTTAATGGATATGAAATTTGCCTTGTAGAATTAGTAAATTTACTATTCCTGTGTAATTTTTTGCCCCGGATTCTCTTCAGTCAGTGGTAGAGATGAAATGTGGACAGCATATTATAAGGTTATAATGTTTTTTCAGTATGTACTTTGAGAGTGACTAAGGTAACGTAACGTTAGCTCAACGTAAGCTACCCGCCACAGCCACAGCCCGTAGCCGGTTAGCTTAGCTTAGCACAATGACTGTGAAACGGGGACACAGCTAGCTAACGTTAGCCTCACTCTGTCCAAACCATGGATGTTTTATTTTGAGGGTCCAGACTCCAAATGTTGCAACATCTACTTACCAGGTTGTTATACACAAGCACGTT
>NC_048421.1:1388456-1389585 GCF_013103735.1 Etheostoma cragini | reverse complement strand
TGTCTGCCTGCCTGCCTGCCTGTCTGTCTGCCTGCCCGCCTGCCTTTAGTGTTAGTGTTAGTTAGCAGTTAGTGTGATGTTCAGAGAGACACTATGGGCACACACTGTGTGTGTGTATGTGTGTGACTGTGTGTGTGTGTTTGTGTGTGTGTGTGTGTGTGACTGTGTGTGTGTGTATGTGTATGTGTGTGACTGTGTGTGTGTGTGTGTGAGACGTGTAAGGAGACGAGGAAGAGAGGGTGGAGACTCCGGAGGGGTTTCCATGCCGCTGGACGTGTTGGCACGCTGGACCAGCCGCAACAAAGAGAGGAAGGTGTGTGTCTGGTGGTGTGCGGCAGCGGAGACAGGAAGGGGCGGGGCTGCGTCCCCGTGCTGTTTGTCTCATTGTCCCCCCCCGGCCTTCAGTCCAGCCGGGGCAGCCACGGCACAAGAGGGCTGGCGCTCAGTCAAGCCCCGAAACCTGGCCCCCAGTCTGGGGGGGTCTGCTACCTTTAACGAGCTCTTACACAACACGTTCCTTTAAACCAGGAAACTCCACCAGGACAGAGTGTGTCTTCCCGTCAATATTGAAAATCAACACTTTTGTTGATGCTTTTTATCGATATTTTCAACCTTTTATAGCTCGATCCCATCCACGATCCGTTGAAGAAAATACCAAAATGGTCTCCGATCCGGTACTGTGATCGGGGACATCCCAAATGTTTAATTTCTTACGCTCCACTGTAAGTTTTACTCTTGTGTTTTATGTGTCGTAATGTTTTTATTTTTAACTGTTTATTCATCTGTTTCATCGTTTTTTATTTCTTACGATGAATCTTTTTGAGGAAAAGGAATAAGTATAAAGGTTGTGTACTACAGAGAAAGACAGACTCGAACGAGTAGCACGAGTGTGAATGTGTAGCGTCGAAAGATCTGAAAATCGCACAAAGACGTCGTTGAGTAGCCACGAAAGGCAGCGCTAGATCGGCTTAATTAGTGAGAAGAAGAGTCCGAGGAGACGAAAGGTAACGTCTCTAAAAATGGAGTCGTGGAGGGTAGAGACGCTGAGGATGATCACGAAAGGCAGCACTAGCATGGACTAATTAGTGGGAAGGTAGTCTCAAGTGGGTTAGGGTTAGGGGGTAAGGGG
>NC_048421.1:1385377-1388356 GCF_013103735.1 Etheostoma cragini | reverse complement strand
GCTGTTGAAACAGGAGACGTCTCTTACGTCCTAAAACCAGCCTCTGGAGACTCCACCAGCTGACTTCCTATTGGCTGTCCAAGCAGGAGTTTTTTATTGTCACAACTCTTTGGTCTGAACTGGGCTTAACAGTAAACAGGTCACGACTGTAAACAATATTTAAGTTAAGTTAAGTTAAGTTAAGTCAGTAAACATAACAATGTACCCTGTAGTCCTTTTGTGCAGTGAACATCATCCTGTGAGCAGTAAGTGCCCTTTATGACATCACCGCTTCAGTAGGTTTCTATACCAGGACGGATGTTCTGAATATTAACTTTTCTGTTAAAAATGGTGAATGACGACCTGCTGGTTTGCAGAGACGCCCCCGGCTCGTTCATGGATGATAACATTTTAAAAAAAGACCCGTTACCCTTTCACACGTGACTTCAGAGTCCGACACGTTACACAAAATACAGACAACTGTCAAAGCTGTCGGAGTAGCAGACACGGCAGATTTGGTCAAAATTAGTCTCGTGTTGCCAGACCTTCCTCCGGTCTGGCGAGTCCACACAACATTCTGGGATGGGAGATAAACGTGCTCTGTTTTATTGGCATTGCTTTAAACCAATCACAATCGTCGTGGGCGGGGCTAGGCGACGGACGGAGCCATGGTGCCGCTGCTAACTAGTCTCAGGAAGGAAGTTGTTTTGGTGGAACACGTGTACGTTCAGAAGTAGTTTTAGTCGTCAACAGAGACTCCGATTGGACAGATTATCTAGTCTAGCTAGATAGTCTGGATTTACCCTGCAGAGACCTGAGGACCAGGTAACCATAGACCTATGTCTGCAATTACCATGACAACAAGGCGATGACAAAAGCGACAAAAAAGTAGAATAAAAGCAACTTAAAGGCGAAGAAAAGAGACTACAAGGCGACAAAGAGGAGATGAAAAGGTGACGACGTTTCTACCAATGTTAAGTTCAAAAAGTTTTAATATAAAGTTGAAGTTTTTAAAATTATTTCTGAGGAAAGAAATCTCTCTAAATACTTTTTTAAACTCTCAAATAAATATTTTTTGCTATCATTGTGAAAGGAATGTCCTTCAAAATAAAATGTGTTTCTCTCAAAACGTTTTTCTTCTCGCTCTCAAAACCTTCTAAAATAAAATAAAATAAAATAAAATAATAATATAAGTCTTTGCTCTCGATGCAATTTCTTGCTCTCGTCTCAGGATTTTTCTCTCGCTGTGAAAATAAAAGTTTTTAAAATTATTTCTGAGAAAAAAATATAAATAAAAATAAAATAAATATATATATTTTGCTATCGGTGTGAGAGAAATGTCCTTCAAAATAAAATGTGTTTCTCTCAAAACGTTTTTCTTCTCGCTCTCAAAACCTAAACAAATAAAATAAAATAAAATAAAATAAAATAAAATAAAATAAAATAAAATAAAATAAAATAAAATAAAATAAAATAAAATAAAATAAAATAAAATAAAATAAAACAAAACAAAACAAAACAAAACAAAACAAAATTAAGTAAAATTAAATACAACAAAATAAAATAAAATAAAATAAAATAAAATAAAATAAAATAAAATAAAATAATCTTTGCTCTCGATCTCTCGTCGCAGGATTTTTCTTGCGCTGTGAAAATAATGTCACGTTCCTATTGGCCAGTCAGGGGAGCACAGTCTTTTTTTCACACTGATAGCAAAAAATATATATTTGGGAGTTAAAAAAAATATTTTTCTCATCTTAATTTTAGTTTTCTTTTCTCAGAAATAATTTAAAAATTTAAAATTTGTATTGAAACTTTTTTTAGTCTTAAATGTGTTTTTTTTCATATTGGTATGAAAACGTTTTCTCAATTTTTTTTTTTTCCTCTCAGATAATTTACTTTCTCGCATCTAATAAAGAAATCGAGCTCCCTCCCTCCCTCCTGCCGCAGGTTTGACCTTTTTATTTAGTTTCATTTTACTAAAAACATTTTCCACTTCTTATTTTCCTTCTAGTTTACTATAATAACAACAACAATGACGCTGCCCCCGGGTGGCCATGTGGACACTAAAACCATAATAACAGCCCTGCGGTAGAGCTCATTCAAGTGAAAATGTGCATCCATTTTCCTCCGTGCATGGTCTCTGTGTCCGGTCTACAGCGGTGAAAACGTCCCCTGGCGTTGTGCGTGGACTCATCAGAGACCCGAAAATCTGACATCTCAGGAAGAGATGATAAATTATTCATACGCTGCAAAAGCCCGAGCAGGTAATTGGGCGTGGGACAGGCCGATCCAGGAGACATCTCTAAATGCAAAACTCAAATTCACATTCGCAGAGGACACCGAGGACTCGGAGGACACAGAGGGCAAAGAGGACAACGAGGACACCGAGGGCAAAGAGGACAACGAGGACTCGGAGGACACAGAGGGCAAAGAGGACAACGAGGACACAGAGGGCAAAGAGGACAACGAGGACTCGGAGGACACAGAGGGCAAAGAGGACAACGAGGACACAGAGGGCAAAGAGGACAACGAGGACTCGGAGGACACAGAGGGCAAAGAGGACAACGAGGACACAGAGGGCAAAGAGGACAACGAGGACTCGGAGGACACAGAGGGCACCGAGGACTCGGAGGACACAGAGGGCAAAGAGGACAACGAGGACAGAGGGGGGAAAGAGGACTCGGAGGACACAGAGGACACAGAGGACACCTAGGACAATGGTGACAAGGCGTTTGTCCTGGGTCCCTGCTGGGTGTTTGGAGAGGAAAAAGGAGTCAATAGAGTGCAAAAATGTGCTTTAGAGAGAGAGAAAAAGACTGTCTTGCCCAAAAACTGTGAATACAGTATACTTATGGGGACCTGACAGCTTTGTGGGGACAAAATGCTGGTCCCCTTAATTTTAAAGGGCTTTTAGAGGAATAAGACTTGGTTTTAGGAGTAGGGTTAGAGTTAGGTTAAGGTTAGGGTGAGGGTTAAGGTTAGGCATTTAGGTTTGAT
>NC_048421.1:1383188-1385277 GCF_013103735.1 Etheostoma cragini | reverse complement strand
GGCATTTAGGTTTGATGGTTAAGGTTAGGGTTAGGGTGAGGGTTAAGGTTAAGCATTTAGGTTTGATGGTTAAGGTTAAGGTTAAGGTGAGGGTTAAGGTTAGGCATTTAGGTTTGATGGTTAAGGTTATGGTTAGGGTGAGGGTTAAGGTTAGGCATTTAGGTTTGATGGTTAAGGTTAGGGTTAGGGTGAGGGTTAAGGTTAGGCATTTAGGTTTGATGGTTAAGGTTAGGGTTAGGGGCTAGTGAATGCATTATGTTAATGACTGGTCCTCACAAAGATAGCCAGACACGACTGTGTGTGTGTGTGTGTGTGTGTGTGTGTGTGTGTGTGTGTTTGTGTGCGCGTGGTGAGTGTGTGGTAGAGCAAGTGAGAGAATGACAGCGTTTATCCTTGGAGCGAGCACATAGAGAGAGAAACTGTTTTCTATGGGGAAACAAGCCTAATTAGTTACATTTCTGAGAGAGGTGCACGTCAAGCGTTGGTATCTCCACGTACCTACGTAGGCATGAGTGTAACTTTGGTTTAAGAAGTGTGTGTGTGGGGGGGGTTTGGGGGTCCTCTGCCTGCAAAATGTTTTTGACTTGAATCCCATTTCCTGCATCTCTACATACTGTATTTATATTTATGGAAACGAAGGTGATCCAGATTCCGGGAAATAGGTTACTTGACCATACTGAATGTAGGCCAGAAAGAGTAGTATGTTACTAAACTATGTATAAGAAGGTGTCTGACTTTCTTTATTGCTTAAAATAGATAGGAGCCAATCACTGAGACTCATAAATAAAATAAAATAAAATAATAAGCTCCGCCCCCTCCCTCCCTCTCGGTCCATAGTGGAAACACCCCCCTGTTACGTACGTTCCCGCGGCGTTGATTCAACTAGAAGCATGATTTTACGGCCCCCTTTCCTCCCATTGCATTGTGGGTCCTCTTTACCAGTCGCAGCAGAGGAAGGAGCACGACGACGGTCCCTCGGGCCCTCGGAACTTGCCGGAGCTCGGCGTGTCCGTGCACGCCGCGATGAACGCGTGCAGGTCGGTGACGCGGGCTTGCTCCTGAGTCCGAGCCTGTAGTGAGAAAACACACACAAGACCTTTAACCCTCATGTTGTCCTCGGGTCTTTTTGGGACAAAAAAAATGGGTCGGCTAAATAAAAAGACATCAAAAACTTTGGCAAAAACATCAAATAAAGCACCCAAAAAAACGCTTTGAGGAGCCGTTAAGACTAGGAAAGCGCTGTATAAGGACAGGACGTTCACATTTACCCACAATGTTGAAAAAGTGACAAAGATGTTGGAAAAAGTGATAGTAATGTAAACTTAACCCCGGTGTTGTCTTCTCTTCTGGACCCTCTCGAGTCAAACTGACCCGGGACTTATTTGGGGTTCTAAAAACAATTCTGTGATAAAATTTTACTTCATAATCTATTAAGAAACATTGTCTTTATCTCAATTTCATACAATTGAGATAACATATGCAGAAGACTTGAAACTAGCGATTGAGACCATCAACTCATCATGAGAATGTTTCCTGAGGTAATAAATCAAGTGAGAAGTCGGCTCATTGTCTCGTAGACTTCTATAGAAACATCGCCCCCTGCTGGACGTTACAGAGAACGCAGCTTCAAGGAGCTTCAGCTTCACCTCTCAGACCTTCATCCATTATTTTGTACACACTACTGTATGAATCTGAATATCTGAATATAATTTGAACTGATGACAGCAAAGAAAACGAGAGCGTGAGGTCATGGAGTCAGTACCGTGATGGTGTCGTAGGCTCCGGTGATGAGGGCGATGAAGAGGGACGACACCATGTAGATGAAGAGGGAGATGAAGGTGTACAGGTAGACCTGGCTGAAGACCCAGACCAGCGTGCCGCTGCGCTGCATCTCAGCGAACGTCACAAACATGTCGTCCCCGTTGATCAGAGAAAACAGGCACTCTGACACCATGGACAGGGTCCGGAACTGGAGACAGACAGGCACACACACACACACGCACACGCGCATGCACGCACGCACACACACACAAAAACACACACACACGCACACGCGCATGCACACACACACACGCACACGCGCATGCAC
>NC_048421.1:1379584-1383088 GCF_013103735.1 Etheostoma cragini | reverse complement strand
ACCTTAGTGGTCCCTAATACTGTATCTGAAGTCTCTTTATATAGACCTTAGTGGTCCCTAATACTGTATCTGATGTCTATAGACCTTAAAAGCCATGGGCAATGATTTTATGTGGTATAACCTTTGGCAAAATTAGCCATAACAACGGCAAAACACTATTTTATCCGGTCAGGATTGTTTCCCCATAAGGCGACTCTGCCCCCCCCCTCCAGCTACCAACCAGGTGCGTTACCTTGGACTCGATCCCGATCTTGATGACGCTGCCGATGATGGTGAACATGTCGCTGACGATGAGCAGGATGTACCAGCCGTTGATGAACTCCATCCTGTCGCTCCAGCTCACGGCGCGGCCGAGGCGTCGCCTCAGGAACCCCACGTACGCCTATTTGAGATGAAGGGGGAGGGGGCCATAAAGTACCATTCAACTTAATGGCTCATTTGCAGAAGGGGAAAGCAACGAAATACAGTAAATTTACTCACGTTACAGTATTGACTGATATTGTATTTTATTAAGTAGTTTTTAAATGAGGTAATTTAAAGGGGAACTCTGCAATTTTTTAGCTTATTTTACTGTTTTAGAGCCTGTCTCTTTAAGCCCCCCTTTTGAAAAAAGCCCAGTCTGCTCTGATTGGTTAGTGTTTCTGGATCTTTTGCATCTGCGCTCTCTGAGGCTCTGCACCATCATTGCAGCCGGGGAATGACTGTACAGCCCTGCGGGGGGGCGGTTTCTAACTGTACAGCTTCTTTTAAGACACAGTTTCCAAATGTGTGTGCATTTCTCTGTAGATTCAGAGTTTTGATACGTACAGTAGAAATTAATGTATAAATATATCAGCTTTATGATAAAAAAAACCCATACAGACATATACTGCATATATATATATATATATATATATATATATATATATATATGTATATATCACTTTTTACAACGTGGGAACTTTAAGGTAATTTTTTTGGTCCATAGTCGGAAATGGAAGTTGATATGTACAAAATCTAAATGATATTGTCACCAAGTAAAGCAGTATTTCCATGAGATGAACACATGAGTGTTTGGTTTACGTGTTGCAGGAGGACGCCTCTGAAGATGGAGCGCCCACACAGCAGCAGCGACAGCAGGCAGACGGACGCCACCAGCACGTCCAGGATACCCCGAGCGTAGTTCTCCGCTGACGGGAGACGGAGAAAAATCATAAAAACAGTCATTACTAGACCACAATTAATCACAATCGTCTTGGCCGGACGGAGCCACGGTGCCGCTGCTAAACAGTCTCAGGAAGGAACTAGTTTTGGTGGAACATGTGTACGTTCAGAAGTAGTTTTAGTCGTCAACAGAGACTCCGATTGGACAGATAGTCTAGCTAGCTGTCTGGATTTACCCTGCAGAGATCTTAGGACCAGGTAAGCAGAGTCCTATGCCTTTCAATTACCACGACAACAAGGCGATGACAAAGGCAACCAAAAAGGCAAAAAAAAAGGCAAATTAAAGACGAAGATAAGTGACTAAAAGGCGACAAAAAGGCGACAAACAGGCGAAAAAAATGAGACGAAAAGGAGACGAAAAGGCGGCCAAAAGGAGACAAGAAGGCGTTGAAAAGGAGACAAAAGGAGACAAAAAGGAGACAAGGAGTCGAAGAAGAAAGACAAAAAGGAGATGAAAAGGCGTCGAAAAGGAGACAAAAAGGCGGCAAAAAGGAGACAAAAAGGAGACAAAAAGGAGACAAGGAGTCGAAAAAGAAAGACAAAAAGGAGACGAAAAGGCGTCGAAAAGGCGACATAAAAAGGCAACGAAAAGGAGACGAAAAGGAGACAAAAAGGCAACGAAACAGAGATGAAAAGGCGTCAAAAAGAGACAAAAAAGAGACCAATAGGCGTCGAAAAGTCGACAAAAAGGTGACAAAAAGGAGACGAAAAGGAGACAAAAAGAGACAAAAAAGAGACGAATAGGCGTCGAAAAGTCGACAAAAAGGAGACGAAAAGGAGACAAAAAGGAGACAAGGAGTCGAAGAAGAAAGACAAAAAGGAGACGAAAAGGCGTCGAAAAGGAGACAAAAAGGCGGCAAAAAGGAGACAAAAAGGAGACATTGTTTCTATCGATGTTATGTAACCCTGGTCGTCAACAGAGACTCAGATTGGACAGATAGTCTAGCTAGCTGTCTGGATTTACCCTGCAGAGACCTGAGGACCAGGTCACCATAGTCCTCAGATTGGACAGATAGTCTAGCTAGCGGTCTGGATTTACCCTGCAGAGACCTGAGGACCAGGTCACCATAGTCCTCAGATTGGACAGATAGTCTAGCTAGCTGTCTGGAGTTACCCTGCAGAGATCTGAGGACCAGGTCACCATAGTCCTCAGATTGGACAGATAGTCTAGCTAGCTGTCTGGATTTACCCTGCAGAGATCTGAGGACCAGGTAACCATAGTCCTCAGAAACCAGCCGCAGGTTAGAGCGCCAACGCAGAGACAGAGGATTCGGCAATCCCGGAAATGAAACGTCGTCTTTGATGTAGACTAATAGGAGACAGATGAACAAACATCTGGACCAACCACGTATCCGTTGCATTGCAGGTCGGTAACTCACCGTGTCCAGACAGGTTGGGGTCTCTACACTCATGTATGGAGGCCTCGTTCTGCAGACGGATCTTAACTTTGCCGCTGTGCACGCTGTTATCCATGACGATCTGATAGACACAGGAACCAGAGCTGATATAAAAACCTCCTTACACAGCTCCATGACTTCATCTTAATGGGTAACTTGACCCTATTTTCCCAGGTTTTGGGGTCAAAGTGACATATGGGAACAAGAATCTTTGAAATTATTCCAGTATTAAATAAACTGGAATGTAATGCACCCGCAACCCGGTCCACTAAAGAATCTGTTGTTGCAGCTGAGAGGCTCAGATTATTATTCTAAGTGTCTGACAACATTATGGGATGGATCCCTACAGAGATTAAGCTTCTTGTTAAAGAGTTAGAGTTTAAACTTTTTGGTTCGTCTTTCCACTGTTCCAACAATCACTGTACTGGTTCGGTTGAAATGAACCCTTCATTCACCCATTTACATGTGGGATCATGCTGGCTCTACTTCCTGTCCCTGTTCTACTTCCTGTCCCTGTTCTACTTCCTGTCCCCGTTCTACTTCCTGTCCCTGTTCTACTTCCTGTCCCTGTTGTGTCCCTGGTCTAGAAGAAGTCTCCCAGCCGATCCCGCCTTGGACTGACCAAAGCTTGAGAAAGAGTTATCAGCTGATGGATCTTACCGAGCTACTGAGCATGTGCAGCTCCCAACAAAGATAGGATAGAAGGGAGATGTCTCACTCTGGAGATAAAACTAGAGAGAGATCTCACTCTGGAGATAAAACTAGAGAGACGTCTCACTCTGGAGATACAACTAGAGAGATGTCTCACTCTGGAGATAAAACTAGTGAGATGTCCCACTCTGGAGATAAAACTAGAGAGATGTCTCACTCTGGAGATAAAACTAGAGAGATGTCTCACTCTGGA
>NC_048421.1:1378135-1379484 GCF_013103735.1 Etheostoma cragini | reverse complement strand
ATTTAGGTTTGATGGTTAAGGTTAGGGTTAGGGTGAGGGTTAAGGTTAGGCATTTAGGTTTGATGGTTAAGGTTAGGGCTAGGGTGAGGGTTAAGGTTAGGCATTTAGGTTTGAAGGTTAAGGTTAGGGTTAGGGTGAGGGTTAAGGTTAGGCATTTAGGTTTGATGGTTAAGGTTAGGGTTAGGGTGAGGGTTAAGGTTAGGCATTTAGGTTTGATGGTTAAGGTTAGGGTTAGGGTAAGGGTTAAGGTTAGGCATTTAGGTTTGATGGTTAAGGTTAGGGTAAGGGGCTAGTGAATGCATTATGTCAATGACTGGTCCCCACAAAGATAGCCAGACAAGAATGGGTGTTTGTGCGTGTGTGTGTGTGTGTGTGTGTGTTTGTGCGTGCGTGTGTGCGTGCGTGTGTGTGTTTGTGTCTTTCACATACATTGTATTTCTGGAAGAAGCTGAGGTAGCGGATGACTCCGACCCAGACCAGCAGCGTGGAGGTTCCCAGCAGGATCCCACACATGTCATAGGACGACAAACTCTGCATCACAACAACAGTGACCTCATCACTCACCAGAAACACGTCATACGATGACACACTCTGCATCACAACAACAATAGTGGCCATAACCAGAAACACACAAAAAAAAAGGTTTTAAAGGTTTTTAAGACCCTTTTCATACCATCCAGGATAAAATGTAATGCCTAAAACTTTACGGCCATTAGGGGTGTTAAAATAATTCGCTGCATCAAACGATGACAGGCCATAACCGATTATTGCCGACTGATGTTACTTGTTAGCTGTACTTTTTTGTTCAGACTTCACTTCATTCGGAAAGTGTCTTTTTTTTAAGAAAAAAAGCAGATACACTAACAAAGGGGAGTTCATATACTGTATATATACGACTGCTTTGATTTGTTGATGAAAACCACGTGTAGCAGTATATAGTAATATTGAGGAGGTGATGCATCGTGATATCAAATCGTTGACATCTTCCTAACATGCCGAAGTCCCGCCCTTCGACTTCCAGTCCATGGGACAGGGGTCAATGGAGAGATAATCATTATTTTTTAGTCCGGTTCGAGTTGTGTTGTGCATTTCACAAATGATGTGTGTAAATTTAAAAGATCATTTTACATGTCAAGAGATAAACGATTTGACGTAAAGAAGTTGAACAACATTAGGTTTTGTGTGAGATCACTTAGAGAACTACATCTCTCGTCTCCAACAACATACGTCCAAAAATTCTGATCTTTAAAGGTCCCATGACATGGTTCTCTTTAGTGGTCCCTAATACTGTATCTGAAGTCTCTTTTATATAGACCTTAGTGGTCCCTAATACTCTATCTGAAGTCTCT
>NC_048421.1:1376430-1378035 GCF_013103735.1 Etheostoma cragini | reverse complement strand
CAAACCTAAATGCCTAACCTTATCCCTTACCCTTACCCTAACCTTAACCATCAAACCTAAATGCCTAACCTTAACCCTCACCCTAACACTAACCTTAACCTAACTCTAACCCTACTCCTACTCCAAGTCTTATTCCTCTATAAGCCCTTTAACGTTAAGGGGACCAGCATTTTGTCCCCACAAAGCTGTCAGGTCCCCATAAGTATACTGGATTCACAGTTTTTGGTCCCCACAAATGTAGCTAAACCTGGCCCACCCACACACACACACACGCACACACACACACACACACACACGCTCACTCATTCACAAACACGCGCACACCTTAACTCTCAAAGATGCACACACACACACACATGCACACACACACACTCACAAATGCGTGCACACACACATGCATGCACATACACAAACACTCACAAAAGCACGCACACATGCACACACACACACACACACACACACACACTTAAAGATAGTTTTGTTCAATTTCATCAATGCCTGTGTCACTTCTGATAAGATCTGTTGTTTTTGGGCAGTTTCTAGAAATAAAGGACTATTTGAATATATTTATGTCTGCATCTCATTCTGTTAAAAAACAAAAAGATGTTGAATCGTGATTCCAAAGTTGCGTTTATCGTCTCATCCCTGATATTGTGTGTGTGCATCGCTGCTCTCCTCTTGACGGGTGAGTGTGTCTTTGCTTCCCTTCCTCTCTCTTTTCCTCCCAGATCCTGATCGTGACTCTGAGCGCTGCTTTCCCTAACGTCATCCGCTTCTGCTGCTGTGCAGCCGCCATTTATTTGGGATATTGCTTCTGTGGATGGATTGTTCTGGGCCCCTATCACACCAAGGTACTGGACTCCCACGCCTCCGGTTTTAACCCTCAGGTTGTCCTCTGGTCCAATCGACCCGTTTTCCTCTATCAGTAAGGAATAAAAGGAAAGAAAGGGAAGGAAAGAAGGAAAGAAATTAGGAAAAAATGATAAGGGAAGGAAGGTAAGAGTAAGGATTGAAGGAAGGAAGGAAGGAAGGTAAAAGTAAGGAAGGAAGGTAAAAGTAAGGATGGAAGGTAAAAGTAAGGATGGAAGGAAGGAAGGAAAGAAGGAAGGAAGGAAGGAAGGAAGGAAGGTAAAAGTAAGGAAGAAAGGTAAAAGTAAGGATGGAAGGAAGGAAGGTATAAAGTAAGGATCCAAGGAAGGAAGGAAGGAAGGAAGGAAAGAAGAAAGATAGCTACAAAGTAAGGAAGGAAGGTAAAAGTAAGGATGGAAGGAACGAAGGTATAAAGTAAGGAAGGAAGGTAAAAGTAAGGAAGGAAGGAAGGAAGGAACGAAGGAAGGAAGGTATAAAGTAAGGGAGGAAGGAACGAAGTGAGAAAGGGAAGAAATGAAGGTAAAAAGTGGAAGATGAAAGAAAGAAAGGAAGTAAGGAAAGGTACACAACCAAGCAAAGAGTATGAAGCTGTTGCTTAATGAACAAGCTGTGTGTGTGTGTGTGTTTGTGTTTTTTTGTGTGTGTGTGTGTGTGTGCGCGTGTGTGCGCGTGTGTGCGCGTGTGTGCGTGTGTGTGTGTGTGTTTTTGTGTGTGTGTGTGTGTGTGTTTTTGTGT
>NC_048421.1:1375022-1376330 GCF_013103735.1 Etheostoma cragini | reverse complement strand
TTAAGCACAAAGAGGAAAATTTACAATAATTATCAAAACTCAGTAAATTATATTTCTCTAAGATATTGCAATGATGATTTTACATAAGATGCATCATGCATTGCCAAAAGACATCGCTGGTGTATGTAAATAACTCCTTTCCCAAGAAAGAGGCCGTGTGTTGCTTCTAAAGTAAGTGGAAAAAGCCCGTTTAGTGTGTTTTTTGAGAAATATATCTCAAGCTTTAATAGTAGAGCACAGCCTTGACATAGTATGTGGAAAGTTAACACATTTTATTGTTGTTACTGTTTGCTTGTTTGTTTGTATTTTGTTTAGGACGCCCTGGAAAACGAGATCAGATGCATCTCAAGGACTTATCCTTACAAAAGAATTTCAACAGGAGAACATCCAGGGACAAATTAAAGAAAATCAATTGTTTTTAAAGTAACTAAAAGCTAAATGAAAGCGTAGAAAAAAGCAACAAAAGCACCTGAAAAGCGACAACAACCATAGGAACAAAAAGGTTAAAATCTTGAGGCGAAAAAAAGCATCAAAAACATCCAAAAAAGAGAAAACAACCTAAGAAATTATGCAACAAAATTCCTCCAAAACAAAAGGAAAAAAACAACAACAAAAATGGATGAATGGCAACGAGAGGAGAGAGGTCTGACTGATGAAGGTCATCTACCGTACCGGTGACGACGCGGGGGTCGATGTGGAAGGTGTCGTTGACGGGGTCGATGGTGCCGTTGCTATAGCAACTCTGGCAGAGGGAGAGGGCGCTGCCGTTCACCCCGACGCCCGACACGTACGCATAGCGGCCCACGGAGATCCGGGGCAGAGCCAGGTACTGGAGGGGAGAGATGCACATTACTAGTTGGAGTAAAAGGTCATAAATTGCATATATAAATTGCAATATTCTGCGATATATATATATATATATATATATATATATATATATATATATATATATATATATCGCAGAATATTGCAATATATTTGAAATTGTAATAACGATTCCCACCCCTACTGAAAGCAATGCCCACGTGGACCCTCTAACTTTGTGTTTTTGCTTGAACGTCAAAGTAAATCGGAACAGTTTGGTCGCCTAAAAATGTCTTGTTCAGCCAACCAAGCTAGCTATCTAGCTAGCGACTTAGCATTAGCTGGTGAGGTCACAGAAATCTGGTTGACTAAAAGGACATAGAGGACATCTGAGACCAGGTCCCTCAAGAAGGCACAATCAGTCCTGTCCAGCTGGGAGGAGGCCTCGGGGAAGACCCAGGACTAGGTGGAGGGACGTCCAGCTGGGAGGAGGCCCCGGGGAAG
>NC_048421.1:1373447-1374922 GCF_013103735.1 Etheostoma cragini | reverse complement strand
GGAAGACCCAGGACTAGGTGGAGAGATTATATCTCCAACCTGGCCTGGGAACGCCTCGGGATCCCCCAGTCGGAGCTGCTGCCACCGAGACCTGATACTGGATAAGCGGATGAAGGTGGATGGATGGAATGTGAGGTGTAGTACGTATTTATTCTGTTTCTAGATGTATGGTTGTGGTCTTGTATAACCTGTGTGTTATTCATTTGTGTTACATGCTGCTGCACAACTAATTTCCCCCAACCCCAACCGACCCGTCAGACAATGCCTACCAAGAGCCTGGGTCTGGGCCTGGGCCTGGGCCTGGGTCTGGGTCTGGGTCTGGTTCTGGGCCTGGGTCTGGGTCCGGGTCTGTCCGAGGTTTCTGCCTAAAAGGGAGTTTTTCCTCTCCACTGTGGCCCTGTTGCTTGCTCTGGAGGAAACTACTAGACCTGTTGGGTCCTTGTAAATTCTGGAGTGTGGTCTAGACCTGCTCTATCTGTAAAGGGTCTCCAGATAACTCTTGTAATGAATTGATACTATAAATAAAATTGAAGTGAACTGGATAATGAAGACTCCTTGAACCATAGGGTGACCGCAGCAATCCCGGAAGTGGAAAGTCCAGAACATGGACTAGGTCGGATCCCACAGGAGGGGGAGAAGGTGTCGTGCAGTTTGGATGAATCAGCTGAAGTGACAGGTAGATTTTCTCAGTTACCTGCTGGACGGCGAAGTGGACGCGGCTGTAGACTTCCTCCTGCGTGTGCACGTCCTGAGGAGCGCGGCCCGTGTAACCCTCCAGGAAGAGATGCTTGAACGCGTCCGTGTTCTCGTCTTTAAAGGTCACCACCATCTGGTGGCTCAGTCCGAACAGCATCAGCTGAGAGACGGAGAGTAGAGTAGTCATTATATACTGGTTTGTGTTTTATCTTTGTATTTTTATATGGTTTTGCTTTTCTATTTGTCTTTTATAACATGATGTGGATTTTCCGAGATGTTGTCCTCGGGTCAAATTGACCCGTTTTCCAATATTAATGTTAGCTGTAATTCCCCAAAATAACATGATTGATTCCACCCGACGCTCTTTGCCAAGTACAAATCTCTACTTTCATTAATTTTGGGGCGTCTTATTCAATTTTATAGCATTGTAAACAAATGGAAGTGTTTTTGAAATAGTATTGAGTAAAAGTTGACATATTCCAGTCTGTGATTATCATCAACATCCATTCCTTTAATTTTAGTCTCAATAATTCCTAATTTCTGCTTTTCTAACTCAAACATTGGGTATAATTTCCTATAAATGAGGTTTATATATATAATTATACATAAATTCCAACATTAACTGTGTGTCTATGTGTGTCTATGTGTGTGTGTGTGTCTGTGCGTGTGTGTCTGTGCGTGTGTGTGTGTGTGTGTGTGTCTGTCTGTGTGTGTGTGTGTGTCTGTGCGTGTGTGTGTGTTTGTGTTTCTGTGTGTGTGTGTGTGTGTGTGACTGTGTC
>NC_048421.1:1370096-1373347 GCF_013103735.1 Etheostoma cragini | reverse complement strand
CCTGCTACGTCCTGCTACGCTGTGCGGTTTCCTGCTACGTCCTGCGGTGTCCTGCTACGTCCTGCTACGCTGTGCGGTTTCCTGCTACGTCCTGCTGTGCCTTGTAATGCCCCACAGTGCCCTGCTATGCCATGAACTACTACAAACTACTATTTTTTGTGACTGTTATTGCCACTCTTCATTTTAACCCCAACCGGTCGTCAGACACCGCCTACCAAGAGCCTGGTTCTGGGTCTGGGCCTGGGCCTGGGTCTGGGCCTGGTTCTGGGTCTGGGCCTGGGTCTGGGTCTGGGTCTGGGTCTGGGCCCAGGTCTGGGGTCTGGGTCTGTCCCAGGTTTCTGCCTAAAAGGGAGTTTTTCCTCTCCACTGTGGCCCTGTTGCTTGCTCTGGAGGAAACTACTAGACCTGTTGGGTCCTTGTGAATCCTGGAGTGTGGTCTAGACCTGCTCTCTCTGTAAATTGTCTCCAGATAACTCTTGTTATGAATTGATACTATAAATAAAATTGAATTGAATTAAACACCGCTGATGGTTTTAGAGTTAAGGAGTTTGATTGGTTGGCCGGTGTCGGCTCTGTGGAGTCTGATTCGATCCCTCTGAGACCTTTTAGCAGATTAAATCTGTTGCTCAGACCCAAGAAAAAACCATTGCCAAATCGCTGAGAGCGGTCGGACTTGGTACCCATGTGTTTAGGAATTAAATTAATCCTTTTTTATTATTTAATTGTTATATTTTTTGTTAATTTCTGATTGGTTGTGTTTGATCTATTGTTTACATTTTTTTTCTTTGTCCTGCAACATTGTTGATTGTTTTGAGATAAATAAAAACAAATTAAATAAATAAATAATAACCCCTAGGTTCATTTTGTGCCACATTTGTCCTATAAGTAATTTCCTTTAGCGGTAGTTTAATTGAAAATAAATATAGACACTTTATGATCCATTTCTGTGTACAAAGTATAAAAAGAAGACCTATTTTTACGCTTGTAGAGCAGATCTCTGCAGACCACACGCACCACTACGCTGCTCCCGCCCAGCGTTGAGTTGAGTAACTTTTGACCTTTTTAACGGTTTTCTTTCCTTTTCAAGGTTAACGTCTGGAAGTCTCTGTTCGGGAAGGAGGCGGACAAGCTGGAGCAGGCCAACGACGACGACAAGACTTACTACATCATCGAGAAGGAGCCGCTGATCAACGCGTACATCTCGGTGCCGAAGGAGAACAGCAGCCTGAACTGCGCCGCCTTCACCGGCGGCGTCGTGGAGGCCGTCCTCACGCACAGCGGCTTCCCCGCCAAGGTCACCGCCCACTGGCACAAGGGCACCACGCTGATGATCAAGTTCAACGAGTCGGTCATCGCCCGGGACAAGGCTTTGGACGGCAGATAGGGACGGACTGCAGGGGGGGTCCCGATAGGGGTCCTGATAGGGCTTGTCTGACTGAATGTCTTGGTGGTAACTTAAGAGACGGTGACCTTGTGGATGAAAGGATGAATGGATGGATGAATGGATGGATGGATGGATTAATGGCCGCGGCGAGAGCAGAAAACCTGCAGCTCGTTGGTTCCATCTTCCTGTTTTTGTGGATCATCTCACTGCTGTTTTACCTCATCAATGGACACGCTGTTTAAGGAAGTTCATGTATCATTTTATTATTCCTTGACACATTTTTTGCATCACAGCTCAGTTATAACGGATTAACCCTCATGTTGTCCTCATGTTGTCCTCATGTTGCCCTCATGTTGCCCTCATGTTGCCCTCATGTTGCCCTCATGTTGACCCTCATGTTGCCCTCATGTTGCCCCTCATGTTGTCCTCATGTTGACCCTCATGTTGTCCTCATGTTGACCCTCATGTTGTCCTCATGTTGTCCTCATGTTGTCCTCATGTTGACCCTCATGTTGTCCTCATGTTGTCCTCATGTTGTCCTCATGTTGACCCTCATGTTGCCCTCATGTTGTCCCCATGTTGCAGTTATTTTTGGAATTTATGGTCAATAAACCTCATTTATAGGAAATTATACCTAATGTTTGAGTTAGAAAAGCAGAAATTAGGAATTATTGAGACTAAAATTAAAGGAATGGATGTTGATGATAATCACAGACTGGAATATGTCAACTTTTACTCAATACTATTTCAACAACACTTCCATTTGTTTTACAATGCTATAAAATTGAATAAGACGCCCCAAAATTAATGAAAGTAGAGATTTGTACTTGGCAAAGAGCGTTGGGTGGAATCAATCATGTTATTTTGGGGAATTAAAAAGAACACTGATATAGGACAACGGGGCAATTTTCAAAATAAAAGACCATGTTTCTCAAAATATTAAGTAGCTATACCTATATCTGATATATACTGCAATCTATTTAAATAAGAACATCTGTATCATCAATATTATTAACGAGGTATGTAAATCTGTCACATTTTTATTTAAATATTTACGTTTTATTGTTTTTATTTTGCTCTCTTCATGGATCTGTTTATATTTTTACTTGGTCTCTATTATATACAATTTTTTTTAAATAATCTTATTATGAGCTGTGATGAATGAATGTTTGTAAATGTATTTCCTAATAATAATAATAATAATAATTATAAAAGAAAATAATAAAGAAATGCAATCCGTCCGTCACCGATCACGTGGCTGGGGTCACGCGGTAACCAGGAAGCTCGCGGTGTGTTTACCTGTGTGTGTGTGTGTGTGTGTGTGTCTGTCAAAACACCGCGACACCGAGCGGCATCCCTTAATATCATATTTTAATATTATAGCGTAATATCACAGTGTAATATCAAAGTGAAATATGCGTTAATTGATGTTCGTTAATTGATGTTCGTTAACCCTAACGTGACTCCAGTCCCGGGTCTGTCTGTGCTGCTAATGTCCGTCTCCACCAGCCCCGCGTGAAGTCCCCGTCACCATGACGACTACAGGTTACACCTGTCCCCAGGACAGCGCCACAGGTAGGCTACGCTGTCTCGTGACCCTTACCTGCTCCAGATACCGTGGCTCAGAAACGGACCAGGAACCGCTTCAGCTCCGCGACGTGGTCACGTGTCCTGATATATTTTTATATTCATTATAGGGACGTAACCTGACGTAGTAATACCACAGACTGTGTATTTATATTCATGTCTTATAAGGACGTAACCTGACGTAGTAATACCACAGACTGTATATTTATATTCATGTCTTATAGGGACGTAACCTGACGTAGTAATACCACAGACTGTGTATTTATATTCATGTCTTATA
>NC_048421.1:1363263-1369996 GCF_013103735.1 Etheostoma cragini | reverse complement strand
TAGCAGGACACCGCACAGCGTAGCAGGACGTAGCAGGACACCGCAGAACGTAGCAGGACACCGCACAGCGTAGCAGGATGTAGCAGGACACAGCAGGACGTAGCATGGCATTGCAGAGCGTGTAGCGGGACCATGGCGACCATGGTTTTGACACTAAGGTACTGAATTTTGTTTTTTTTTAAACATTTTGATTTCTTTACCATACTTGATGAAACTTGGGGTTGCGCTTTATTTAATAAACTTATGATGCAGATCCCCAAAATTAGTTTTTATCTTTGTTTCAGTATTATCTAGCATTTTCACTTGAACACTTGCCTACCTTGATGAAGAGCAGCATGTTCAGGACTTTGGTCTCGCGCTTGCCGTTCTTCTCCCTCAGCACCAGCACGTCCAGCATGCTGGCGCCCACACTCTGGCCCATGTCCGCCAGGCGGGTCTGCAGCTCAGACACCGAGTACACGCGGCTCTGACAGTACTGGACCATCTCGGAGAACAGGAGGGCGAAGGCGCTCACGCTGACCTCGGTCTTGGGTCGGGTCAGGGGTCGCTCCAAGATGGTGGACTTCCCTCGAGTGAAGCGTGTGTCCATTTTCTGTCCGGAGGGTTTAACAGGTTAGTGACTTCTGACCGTGGGACAACATGGAGGACAACATGGAGGACAACATGGAGGACAACATGGAGGACAACATTGAGACCAACATGGAAGACAACATTGAGACCAACATTGAGACCAACATGGAAGACAACATTGAGACCAACGTGGAGGACAACGTGGAGGACAACGTGGAGACCAACGTGGAGGACAACGTGGAGGACAACATGGAGGACAACATGGAGGACAACCTAACAAAGACTCGCTGCTGTTTCCTCATGCGAGCAACAGCCCATCGACGGTGTTCGTGTCCTCTGCAGGACGACGAACGGGACGAGACACAGACAGGATGTTGTGTTTTTATACATTAGGGCCTATTTCTCAGTAATATGAAACGTGTTGTGTCTCTAGGTTGTGTCTGTGTAGGTGTCTTGGCAGAGCAGTTTGTCCACAATAAAGTTTATTGTCACTGAAATAGCTTCACTGCACCTACGTCGCCGACATCGACGTCGCAGACTGAACAACAACGTGTCACCGACCGCGGGTTAGCTAAATCTAGCCCCGAGTTTCCCACAGGAAGTGACGTGAAAGATGACGTTTTTACTGGGAAATAGTTTCCCAAAGTTGATGTTAAGCAACATCGATGCAAACTGTTCTTTCTGTGAAGGTCACCCAGAAACAGTTGTACACCTTTTTTTGGCATTGTTCATACTCCAGAAGATTTTGGCAACACTTCAGCAGATTTATCATTGATCATATCTATAAAGACTTTGCCCTATTATGGGAAAATGTTGTATTTTGTTTCTATAGAACTCATGGTAAAGAAAAAATGTTTTTTATTATAAATTTATTAATCGTTTTGGCCAAATTTCATATCCACAGATGTAAATTCAGTTCTAAAAAACCTAATTTTATTATTTTTTTCCATGATGTTGTGCATTATATAAATCTGATCTCAGATTCCCATAACAAAAAGGCAGCTCAAACTGTCAGCATATGGTCCTCCTTCTCTCTCTAATGACCTTTAAGCTTTCCCTTGTATTGTATCACTATGTTTGTTGTGTTTCTATCTTTTACTTTTGCATGTTATTGATGTTCTGTCTTGTTTTGTTTTGTTTTTGCAATAAAGATGGCATTTAATTAAAAAAAACAGCATGGAGCGAACTAGAGAGTCAGCTGGGTGGAGATATTTCACACCGGCCACGCCAACTAGTCCGTCTGCAGGGTAAAGGTATCGAGGGGTGGTATTAGTACTGCAAAAGTACAATACTAACAATTTAATCAAGCACATCCAACACATCACTGTTATTTTGTCTTAGTTAGAAAAGTGATGTTTAGTTAGGAAAAGTCTGGTGCCTGAAGTCTCTTCCACACAGCGGGAGGAAGGTAAACATTTTCCTATTAATTCAACGTTATCTGTAATCGACAGATACACAAAGCAGAGGTCTCGTTATTGGGTCTGGAGTCGGATCGGTGCATTCCTAATCCTAAGAAATATGACAATAAAAGGAGTGAAAAGACACAAAAATATGTTCAATATAACTGTTTTATAAACAGGTTTTGTGCAAAAAAACATTAACCAGGGAGTGTATCAGAGCTCACTCTTCCCGACAGTTCCCCCTAATACATCAAATTAAAGGGATTTTTGCATTTATACAAATAACAAAACGTGTATTAATATAAGCTTATATGCGTCTTTCTCCCTTAGATCTTAGTCCTTTCTTTGTTTCTTCCCTTGTTTTGTTCTCCTTTCACTTTAACAATGCACGAGGTTTCCTAAACAAACGTTAAAGATCCCAAGGAGCTTCTCCTAAAGCCCCAAAAACCTTTAAAACTCTACAAACAGCTGCTCACCGCTAGCTAGTGAGCTGCTAGCCAGTTAGCTAGTGAGCTGTTAGCCAGTTAGCTAGTGAGCTGTTAGCCAGTTAGCTAGTGAGCTGTTAGCCAGTTAGCTAGTGAGCTGTTAGCCAGTTAGCTAGTGAGCTGTTAGCCAGTTAGCTAGTGAGCTGTTAGCCAGTTACCTAGTGAGCTGCTAGCCAGTTAGCTGTTAGCTAGCTAGATGTTAGCTAGTTAGCTAGTTAGATGTTAGCTAGTTAGTAACGAGAGATGAGGAGTTAGGTTGTGAAATAAACTGAGCTATGTTGGGTTTAAAAAAGCGGACTTTTCAGAAAGAAACGGATCACTTAGCTAACCGCTAACAAGCCAACAGCTAACTAGCCAACAGCTAACTAGCCAACAGCTAACTAGCAAAACATAATAGCTGTACTTCCTGTTGCGATAAGTGCGCGCGTGCGCTTCCAGCAGTGGAAACATACGCGTTTTAAAAACACACTTGTACACAACGTTACTTATTTATTTGTAGATAAACGAACCTTTTTAGAGAATATACAAGCGAGTGTCCAGTTGTTATTCTTCTTCTTCTTCCGCCTTAACGTCTCTTCTTCTTTAGTTTTTATTGACGGACTGCACACCAGCGTTGCGCCACCTACTGCACCGGAGGCGAACTTGCGTTTCTATGGCTGGCGAAGGCATGTCCCGCCCCACTGAGCCTTTCTCCGCTTCTGATTGGCCAATCCTACTCCCTATGCCTAAACCTGATTTGATAAACAAGCTAGCCTCAGCGCTCACTTGTTTCTGAATTGTCTGCAAAATAATCTGATTTACAGATCATTTTTTGGTTTTATTTAGAGTAAGTGTTCACCCCCCCCCCCCTCTATCTGTCTTGACCTGACTGCAGTTCATGAGGTGTTCTTTTCACGGATAAACCCTAACACCAGATACTGACTGGTCTTCGACCTGCCCCCCCAGTGCCGTAAAACTGCACATTTTAGGGTGGCCATTTATTGTGGCCAGCCTAAGGCACACCTGTGCAATACTTACGCTTTGGGGAATGATTGTAAAGATTCATAAAGAATCTGCTGAGGGCGTTTCCTCTCTAACTGGGACGTTTTGGGACCGGTTGTTGGGATTGCTGTGGACCACATACACACGGTGATACACTGCTAAGAGATAATGAGGTGTAACCATGGAGATAATGATGTTTAACCTTGAATCAGCTACTTTAAACAGCTCACGTTAGTGTATTGTGTGAACAGATAACTTCATTTAATATCGGAGTTGGAGTTTTCTTCTGCAGGGTGCAGATGTTCCACCAGAACAACTTCCTTCCTGAGACTATTTAGCAGAGAGCGTTTTTTTTTATCCTATCCCAGAATGCACCTGTGTCTGTGCCAGACTGTCTTCCACAGCGCTGCGGAGCCAGATCTGAGTTAGCAGTTCCACCTTTTTTAATCTTAGTCTCGTGCAGGTCGCCTTATCTTTCTTAAATCATATCTGTGACCTTTGTTATTTGCGCCCCACGCCTTCTGCAACGTACTTTCCACTTCGCCCGTACACAGGCCACATTCACTTCCTGTTAATCCTGTTCTTGTCACCAGATCACTGCTGCGAGCACGCATCTGTGTGTCTCGTTTGGTCAGTTTGTGCACATCTTCATAAATCACAGTGCAGCTATATTTCGGTCACTGCAGCCCAGAACACACGCGTGACTCATGCAACGGGAACTTCCTCTGTTCTCTGGACATCTGTGACAACACACATGCATTGCCTCAGAGAGGACTACCAGGGATGTGGACAGGCGTGTGAGAGTCTGCTGCTGGCTTCCTTTAAAACCCCCAGGAGGTTTATTCCCCAAGCACCTGCCACATTTAGGACCACAAGCAGACTCAGAACCAGAACCAGAATCATCATTGATCCCCGAAGGGAAAGTCTGTGTTGCAGTTGCACAAACAGTAGAAAAACAAACAAAGAAATATAAGGAGTGTGCATATTTACAAAGTTAATAAAGGAATCTTATGATACATTATTTACATAATTAACATTATAAGGTGTTGCAATGGTGAAAAGTAGTAGTAATAATAATAATAATAATAATAATAATAATACCAGTAGCAGTTAAGTATTGCACACATTACCGTGTTATTGCACAGATAACATTGTCCTGTTTAAACCTCCAAGTGTGTGTGTGTGTGTGTGTGTTAGAGGGAGGAGTTATTTTGGTGATGTATTTTGGTTGGAGTGATTTTTACACTTGTTATTTGAGCATTTGACGTCGACCCTGTTCCACTGCTGTTGTTTTTAAGTGTGCTATAGAAATAAAATTGACGTTGACTGACTGAGATGTGTTATAGAAGTTGTGAACTTCTCCAAAAAAGCCCGTGTCGGCCACATCAACACATGGCGAGGACAAACAAACTCCACACTGACAACACAACCCAGGTGGCCGTTTCCCACGTTGCTCAGCGGGCCGTGCCAACCGCAGACTGCTCGCAGGCGTGTCTACGGTGTGTCCACAGCCGTTGCGTAACCACCCACTCGCTCTGCATGTGAGCGTGTATAAATCAGGGAGAGCAACAGCAAGGTAGCAGCAGACTTTTTTGGAGCTCGGAGCTGAAGCTGTGTTCTCGCGCCTCGGGATGGAAACGGACGGCTGGAAACGGACGCTGGCTCTGGTTGTGGTCTTGGCGTCGGTCGGCACGTGTGCAGAAGGTAACGACCGTTTTGGTTTTGGCTTTGCCAGTTGTTTTTTCGAGGCATTGAATGTATTTCCAGGGAATGTTTTCAGGTTTTTCCTTTTTTTTTTATACTTTATTAATCCCACAAAGGGAGATTACAATTTACACTCTGTTGTTATTACACACAGGCCTGAACTACACACACGTGCACCACGTTTTGGTCTTTTTAGGGTTGAGATTAGGTTCTTTTTGGAGGGACCGCAACTGTATTGACGTCAGTACATTATTGTTTCTTGACACACCTTCAGCTGAGAGTCTTTGTTGTGTGACTACTTACTTAAAAAAAATACTTGAGGAATCGCTGATTTTAGACGGCTCAATTTGATCAATTTTTTACCTGAAATTGAAATTGTGACACCCTAAGAACAATTTATTTTCTATATATCGGGCTGTCCTCGAAACTAATTTTGAGGTTGACTCAATCTCTTATGATTTCCTTTGACACAAGGTAGAAAGAAAGCTAAGAAATGCTGATATGGTGAAGCTTTCACTTTCATTAAAACGTTGGCACAGGACAAAATTATCATCATTGTTTTCTGTGTTTTTTGTATTATTATTCTTCTTTTCTCCTTCTCACGCTTTATCGGACACTGCTAAATTTAACTTTCCTTGCTGGAGTCATCCCAAAAAGGGATTAATAAAGCCAAATCTAAGCCAAAAAGTTTTAAATGCCTGGAAAAATGTATTTGAATCCTGAGTTTAAAGTCAGTTTCTCTCAGATTTCGGAGAACAAACTCTAATTTTTGAGTCCTACAACTTCAAAACATGTCCCCAAAGGAAACCTGTGTTGACATCTGATAGAGTTCTCTGTATTACCAAAGTATTATATCAGTGTTAGCTTTAACCGAGTAAAAGCTAATACTTCAACCTACGGGAAATTCTGATATTGTGTTTTATTTTATTTAACCTTTATTTAACCAGGAAGTCCTTTGAGATTGAAATCTCTTTTTCGAGGGAGACCGGGCCGAGACGGCACTCCAGTTACAATATAAATATAAATATAAACAGAAATACAGCATGGTCGAAATCACACATAGAGGAAAGGAACAGGTCACATGTGACAGCTGCATTTTTGAATGACATGACATTTTAACATGGCCTTAAATTCCTTTAATGGGATTAGATCGCTTAATATTGGAGCGTTTGTCTGCAACAGTGGGAACCCCTTCAAATCCATAAGCATTAAACAGTGTAGTCTGGATCCACGACGTTCTACTTTCGGGATTTCCGCCAGTAATTCTGCCGTTTGTCACTCTTTTCAGCTGGAAAAGAGATAAAGAAAAAGAAATGAATAAACCAGAGCAGTGGACGATGATTCTGGAAATGCGAGACTAGCGACAGTGGAACCTCTAGAAAAGCATCGGCATTAGAGGCACAATGCATATATTCACAAAAACGTTTAGCCGCAGTATTAAAACTGATCTGGAATCTTGACCCTTATGATGTCATAAGGGGAAAGATTCCCTCCCCTTTCTCTGCATTGCCCACCCAGAGACTTCAGATACAGTATTAGGGGACCACTAAGGTCTATATAAAAGAGACTTCAGGTACAGTATTAGGGGACCAC
>NC_048421.1:1362050-1363163 GCF_013103735.1 Etheostoma cragini | reverse complement strand
CTGTCTCTCCAGCACCTGGGGGTCCACCAGCTGTCTCTCCAGCACCTGGGGGTCCACCAGCTGTCTCTCCAGCACCTGAGGGTCCACCAGCAGCCGCTTGAAGTTCTCCCTGCGACGCCTGCTGATGATCGGGGGGGCGGCGTCCAGTCCCGCGCTCCCCAGCGGGCGGCTGTAGTACTCTGCCAGCAGGCTGCTGATCTTCACGGGACGTCGGGGCTTGGCGGAGACGACCTCCTTACCCAGAAGAACGCCGTCCACGCCGCCGTTGACCTGAGCCGTGGTGAGAAGGGACGGGCGGCCCAGGAGGGTGAAGACCCGCGGAGACGTGACGCTGTCCCAGCAGCCGTCCGGTCCCAGTCGCTGGGGGACTGCAGAGCTTACCAGATCTTTGCCGAGGGTGAGCTGGTACAGGCTGCGCAGGCGGCCCGCAGATTTGGGGAGAAAGCCCGCCTCGATGCCCAGAAGGAGCGGCGCCAGGGCGACGGTGGTGCCGTCCGGAGTCAGAACCACGCCTTCTTCTTCCGAGCTTCCAGTCACCCTGTGAGGCACAGCCTCGCTGAAGTAAGCAGAGAGGTTCGCCTTCATGTCTGGACGGTTGGAATCAACGTTACCGAGGAAATGCCGAATGAACGCGTCGTCGAGGCCGGCCGCCCGGCGGAGCATCCTCACCACGGCAACCGGGTCTGATCCCGGCGACCCGTCCTCCACCTGCTTCACCGCCTCGATGAAGTCGTCCATGTGTCTGGAAAATAAAGCTGGACAAGAGACAGGAAACATGTGAATGTCCTCGTCATTCAGAGAAAAACATGTCTTCAGCCTTAAAGATCCCATGACGTGGTCTCTTTGGATGCTTTTATATAGACCTTAGTGGTCCCTAATACTGTATCTGAAGTCTCTTTATATAGACCTTAGTGGTCCCGAATACTGTATCTGAAGTCTCTTTATATAGACCTTAGTGGTCCCTTATACTGTATCTGAAGTCTCTTTATATAGACCTTAGTGGTCCCTTATACTGTATCTGAAGTCTCTTTATAAAGACCTTAGTGGTCACTAATACTGTATCTGAAGTCTCTTTATATAGACCTTAGTGGTCCCTAATACTGTATCTGAAGT
>NC_048421.1:1356745-1361950 GCF_013103735.1 Etheostoma cragini | reverse complement strand
ATATATATATATATATATATATATGGAGATACCTGTTGACACAGTATAGCATTGGCGTACATTTCATCTAACAGTTGGGGGGCAACGCAAATAATACAAATACATATAATACAGACAAAATTGTGCTTGATGTGTGTACACATCCTACAAGTACAATTACAACAATTAATTTGTAATTACTACTCGCATATACGACTTAAATGGACCGGTGTTAAGGTTAGGGTTAGGTTTAGGTGTTAGGGTTAGGGTTAGGTTTAGGGGTTAGGGTTAGGTTTAGGGGTTAGGTTTAGAGAAAGTCCTCTCGATGATCCCCCCCCTTCGTCCGACGACTGGGCAGTTCAATAGGGGATCAAGGTTTAGGGGTTAGGTTTAGGGGTTAGGGGTTAGGTTTAGGGGTTAGGGTTAGGGGTTAGGGGTTAGGTTAGGGTAGAATGCAGTGCCCTGGATGGGCGCTGCGTGGGGCACGGGCACAAGGGGACCCCCGGTGTGATTAAAACACTTAAAATCTCCTTAAAAGACCTGGTTCAGTTCTTAAAAAACTGTTTAAAAGAAGGCCAAATGGGGTTAGGGTTAGGGGGGTTAGGGTTAGGGTTGGGTTAGGGTTAGGTTTAGGGCTAACTCTAACCCTAACCCTAACACCGTTATCATAACTAAACTATTGAGACCTTTAAAAAAGGACTAAAAACATTTATTTTTAGCAGAACTCATGAGTTTTAACTATGCACAATAATGTCGTTGCACTGTTTACATACATTTTAAACTGATGTTCAAACCTTGCTTTTATGATCTTACCTTATACCTTACCCCTAACCCTAACCCTAGCACTTTGGATGTAGTAATAATCTGTACTTTTTCTGTACTACTAGATCTTGAAATCAGTCGTTATGAACTGAGATTTCTTGTTTGTTTCCATAACGACTGATTTACTTTTAGCTACTTTAAAACTATTGATATATAAACAAAAACAATGACGAACATGGATGTCATCACTACATTATTAAGATTAAATGTAAAGTGCATCCCATATAAAATGTGTTATTATTATTATTATTATTATTATTATTATTATAGTCCTATTGGTGTCTGCACCAGGATGTGTTGTTCTCCCTTCCCAGAATGCTTTGTGGTCTCGCCAGACCTTCCTCCGCAGCGCGTGGCGATGCATGACTTAACTTTTTGGATCTGTTTCAGATTGCCCCCCCATCATCCCTCGCTGTATGTGGGGTGCCGAGCCGTACCGAGGGACCCCCACCAACCTGTCCCTCCCTCTGTCCTTCCTGTACGTCCACCACACCTACACCCCGAGCAAGCCCTGTCTCACCTTCCAGCAGTGCTCGGCAGACATGCGCTCCATGCAGCGCTTCCACCAGGACGACAGGGGCTGGGACGACATTGGATACAGGTACCAGTGGCTCTTGGGTCTCGGGTTTAGGTCTCGGGTTTAGGTCTCAGATCTCAGGTCTCGAGTTTAGGTCTCGGGTTTAGGTCTCAGGTTTAGACATGCGCTCCATGCAGCGCTTCCACCAGGACGACAGAGGCTGGGACGACATCGGATACAGGTACCAGCAGCCGGGGTGTAGGTCTCGGGTCTCGGGTTTAGGTCTCAGGTCTCGGGTTTAGGTCTCGGGTTTAGACATGCGCTCCATGCAGCGCTTCCACCAGGACGACAGGGGCTGGGACGACATTGGATACAGGTACCAGCAGCCGGGGTTTAGGTCTTGGGTCTAGGACTCGGGTCTCGGGTCTCAGGTCTAGGTCCCGTGTTTAGGTCTCATTTGGACATGCGCTTCATGCAGCGCTTCCACCAGGACGACTTCCTTTTGTCGCCTTGTACTCACTTTGCTTTGCCTTTAAGTCGCTTTTCGTGGCCTTGTTGTCATGGTGAATGCAGACCTAGGACTACGGTTACCTGGTCCTCAGGTCTCTGCAGGGTAAACCCAGACCGCTACCTAGACTATCTGTCCAATCGGAGGTTTTTTGCTCCCGAGGCTATTTAGCAGCGGCACCGTGGCTCCGTCCGGCGCTTAGCCCCGCTCAAGATGATTGTGATTGGTTCAAAGAAATGCCAATAAACCAGAGCAGGTTTTTCTCGTCCCTGATTGCTATGTGGACTAGCCAGACCCTCCTCCGCAGCCCTGTGGAGGTAGTCCCCTCTAACCACAGTATAATACCCCTGCCTGTGTCTAAGAGGACTCTGTGTTCCTGAAGCTTCGTCGCCGGCTCCGACGGGTCCGTCTACGAGGGCCGAGGCTGGCGTTGGCAGGGCGCCCACACCCTGGGACACAACGCCATCGGCTACGGGGTTTCCTTCATCGGAGACTACGCCTCCAGTCTGCCTTCCCAGCATGCCATGGGGCTGGTGAGAGACCGGCTGGCGGCCTGCGCTGTCGGGGGCGGGCGGCTGGTGGCCAACTTCACCCTGCAGGGCCACCGACAGGTGGTGAACACTTCCTGTCCCGGGGACGCGCTCTACAACGAGATCAGGGGCTGGGGACACTACGGGGTACGTACACGGGGGGGGGGGGGGGGGGGGGGGGGGGGGGGGGGGGGGGGGGGGGGGGGGGGGGGGGGGGGGGGGGGGGGGGGGGGGGGGGGGGGGGGGGGGGGTCTGTGTGTCGGTGTCTGTGTGTGTGTGTGTGTGTGTGTGTCTTTGTGTGTGTGTAACTTTGTGTCCGTGTGTGTGTGTTTCTGTGTGTGTGTGTGTGTGAGAGTGTGTATCTCTGTGTGTATGTGTCTCTGTGTGTCTGTGTGTGTCTTTATGTATATGTGTGTGTGTGTATGTGTGTGTGTGTGTGTCTGTGTGTGTGCCTTTGTTTGTGTGTGTCTGTGTGTGTTTGTCTTTGTGTGTGTGTGTGTCCGTGTGTCTGTGTGAGTGTGTGTCTCTGTGTGTATGTGTGTGTGTCTGTGTGTCTTTGTGTGTCTGTGTGTCTTTGTGTGTATGTGTCTTTGTGTGTGTGTATGTGTGTGTCTGTGTGTGTGTGTGTCTCTGTGTGTGTGTGTGTGCGTGTCTATCTTTGGTTGGGCTTGGGAATTTGGGAATTAGGAGCAGTTAGGACAGCGTTGTATGTTAGATATCAATAAACTGTTAATTAATCTAAGCGACCGAATAATGAAGGTTGAGGATGTTGCAATCACTTCCGTGTCTACCCTTCACAATAAAAGCCCATCTTAAATTCACTCAGAGCATTTTTGCTGAGAGAAAATTCAATAAGAAACCAGTTCTACCCTTCATTATTTTACTGTACTTTCACATGGATGTATTGCTTTAAAATAATCATTTTATATTAAATATATTTTATATTATATTTAAAATGTCAGAATATATAAATATATTATAGTGTAATACTTCTTCCGCCGCTGCATAAATGTTTCACTTTTTTGAATTCCTTTCACTCGCCTATTTCATTTTATTTTTTAATTCTTTTCAGGAGACAAAGAAATGAAAACGGTGTGCTCGACAAGAGGAAGAGCCGAGAGAATAAACCGGAATAATAAATAAAAACCAATAAATATTAGTCTCATTAATACCTTCCGAGTGGTGTCTCTTTCTTACAGCGGTGCATGAAATCTTGTGTGATTCCTGGGAAATGCAGAAAAACTTAACAAGGGTTAAGCAGGTTAATTTAATGTTTTTTAACAATCAAGCTCCGTTTAATGACGCATTGTCTGGTTCACTACAGTTGGTAATAGAGGGTTGTTACTGTTAGCACAGTAGGCATGGTGCGACACCTACTGGTCAGTGTTTGTAGTGTTTTGAACTGCCCTTTATGATCCATAACGGTGGAAACGACATTAAATATTAATTGAATTATATAATATAGTTAAGTTATAAGGATATGCATGATATTAAATAACTAATAAACTCCTGTTGTTAACATATTTCTTTTGGGTCCAGGTCCATAGAAAGGGGGTTGGACTTGATAAGTTGTTTATCAACTTCTTCCTACTCCTTTTGAAAAATGGTTCCTTTTTGAATGACTTTCAAATTTGGAAGATTGTGCTAATAAGTACATGACCTTATTTATCTGTTATTCTAATTATATGTATGCAGGAATGCATGTATATAATTTTTTTTTTTTTTCCCAAAACTATAAATGTTCAAATAAACTATAAAAAAAAATCATATCAGCCTATTTATTGTTTTTTTTTATTTTGACGTTACTCTGGTGTAACGTTGCTGGGCTTTTATTTTTATAAGCCATATTTACTATTACTTCCGGGTCACTTGGCCCACCTGTCCGTCTTTTTTTTTATGTAGATCTTCAAAATGGAGAAATGAAAGTAGGAATTAAAAAAAAAAAAAAAAAAACTGACCTTTATTTGAATTTGGTTGTTTTTCGTTTTTTGAATCCAGAAACTTTTTTTTGCGGTTCAAACAAAAAAAAAAAAACTACACCTGGCTGGACGTAGCTTCACCTTCTCATAACATATATAAATAATTTGAATATGCCTTTGGCGTGGGAGATCTGCGTTCAACTCCCACTGTGATACGTCTACCACTGTGTCCATGAGCAAGGCACTCCTCCCCCCCCCCCCACAGCCATTGTAAGTCTCTTTGGATAAAAGTCAGCTAAATGACATTAACTCTTAAAAACAAAACTCCTATAAATAAAGACTTTTATTCAAAATAAAAATCATTTATTAATACAAACACTTTGTTACACGTCAACAGAACAAATGTCGCCCGACGGAGAAAGCTACATCGAGCCGAAATGGTGATTTAACATCAGAATGGAAGTATTTATTATTATTATTCTTGTTATTAATGGTTTTGGAAATGACCAGTTAATTAAAATAAGTACATCACACCACATCAGGTACATTACAAAAGAAGCCGAAATTACACGCGATGCAGAAAACAACAAGCTGTTCGGGATCTATTGATTTATTACAAAATAACAACAACCGTGTGTGTTTTTTCTCTCTCGCTCTCTCTCTCTTCCATTTTTACTAGTTTCAACATGAGAAAAAAAAAAGATGTCGCCACGCAACTCTCGGTAAAAGGAAACCAAGTCAGAGCTCGTGAGTGATTCGTAGAATCCTCCTTCATATTTAGTGATGACTGGTAGGTAGATTAAAAGAAATAAAAAATAAGAAGAAACTAAAAAGCACGAGACTAAACACTGACCCGACCTCCGAAATTCAGCCGCAACTCAGCTCAGAGTCTCACGAAGTCCGGACTCATTTCGCGCCCCCCCCCCCCCC
>NC_048421.1:1353974-1356645 GCF_013103735.1 Etheostoma cragini | reverse complement strand
TGCCTCCTCTTATTTTTTTGGGTAATTTGGTTGAAAGAAATCCATATTTTCAGATTTTAAACCCTCAACTTAACCCGAGAACAACACGAGGGTTAACTGGTGTCTGACTTGTGTTTCTGTTGTTGTTGTTATTTTTTCAATAACAATAAATTTAAAAACAAAAGCATTATGTCAACAATGTCCCTTGGGATGAGAACGTTGCGTCTTATTGTTTAAGGCGCTCCGATCAGGATTTTTGGGGTCCATCACCGATTGCTGGAGGCGGTTTTGGTTCATACCGATCACCGCGTCCTTTTGAAGCCTTTTTATCATTTCATATATTAATTTTAATAGTCAAATAGTCAATTTTAAAAATCAAACCATCGAAATTTTGGCCCAGAAAAACCCAAAGTTGCAGGTCGATGTGAAGACAACACGAGGGTTAAAGACGTTATCGGCCGATAACGATCAGTGACCGATCGATCTGACCCCCCCCCCTCACTTACTGTATCTTACAAAAAGCTGCACAACGGCAATAAATCATGTATCGGGGCACTTTGGGCCGCGGAAAACCAGCGTTGAACACAGCATTGACAAAGCCTGGAAATCCAGACCCAAACCCGAAAGATTCAGGGTCTGAGTAGGGAAAGGGGCCCAACTGGAGGGGCGGCACCAAGCGCTGTATGTGTGATGTAGAAGTTTAAAAACAAATAACCACTAGGGGGCGATAAAGAATACAGATAAGGTTTATTTCTCACGAAGGGACTTCGCCATATCTTGGCCAAAATAGATGGCATCAACCCCAAACCTGGGGTGATTGTTTGGCATGTAGACCAGAGGCTTTTTACCAAATTTGGTAATGACGGGCCATTAGGGGGGGGGGGGGGGGGGGGGGGGCGCAATAATCAACGTCTGTTGGTTTTGTCTAAAAACGCAATGCATATCAATGGGAAAGTTGCAATTACACCATCTATGCCACAATAAATGCTATCGACACCAAACCTGGGGTGATTGTTTGGCATGTCGACCAGAGGCTTTTTACCAAATTTGGTAAAGATAGGCCATTGAGGGGGGGGCGCAATAATCAACGTCTGTTGGTTTTGTCTAAAAACGCAATGCATTTCAATGGGAAAGTTGCAATTACACTATCTATGCCACAATAAATGCTATCAACACCAAACCTGGGGTAATTGTTTGGCATGCAGCCCAGAGGCTCTGTACCAAAATCTAGTTAAAGACAGGCCATTAGGGGGCTCTAGAAGCCCAGAGTTTTTAAGTTTTTAAGCAAAATTCCTTTTAAGTGTCTTAATACCTGGCAAATAAAGCCGATTCTGTACCAGAGCCTCATTTGCGGGTCGGAAAAGCCGGATTTCCAGATTTATCCGGAAGAATCAGACCCCCGAAAAAGTTCATCTTACACTTACCTTCATAACTGTAGTCTTGGCTCCCTCCAGCACCCCCCGTCACCTGGCTTGGATAGACAGTGCTGTACGAGTATCCGCCCGACCCCCCCAGGTTCTGGTTAAAACTCTTCTTCCCCTGCCCATAGCCCTGGCCATACTGGCTATAAGAGCCCTGCGCTGGGGGGCTGCTGGACTGGAACCCCCCCACAGATCCACATTTGACCCCCGGCGGGCCTGGAAAGGGGGCCTTCCCTCCCTTGTGCATGGGGTGTTTCTTTTTGGCGGTTTTGGAGGCCGAAGCGGCCGGGTAGACCGCATCGTTCTGGTAGTAACCATAGGAGCCCTGAGCTGGTCCTGGTGCCGTGCTGGCTGGGGGGCCACCTGACGGGCTGCTCGACGCCCCGGCTCCTCCATTGGTGCCGCCATTGTTGTAGTAATCTGGGAAATAACAGCATGGCACAGTCTTTAAACGGGGCAACGCGGCATATTTTAACATCCGCTGCTTTCAGCAACACACACTGTTGTGTACTTGGAAATTAATTCAGACCCTGGAGTAACACAGAAGTGAATGGTGACAGCACATTTATTTAAAAAAAACAACAACAACAACTGGAGGAAGAAGTCTTCCCCCCCCCCCCCCACCCCCCAAAACATTCATCAGATTTCTTAATCCAGCAACAGTCCGTGTGTGCAGACTTGGAGCTAACAGCCTCATCCACGCCCAACACCGATACAGATCGGATCCCACGGCTCCCAAATCCCGCCAAAGTAAAAGACCGTCGTGCATCCAGTGTAGGTGTGACCTAAAGCCCAGTTCAGACAAAAAACTCGCTACGAGACGGTGTATAATCTCCATAGCAACGACCATGTGCTTCGAGTCTAACATACCGACGTCCAGGCTGTTTTGTAGTCCGATATAATTACTAGTGTCTTAAAATATGAACGAGGATAGTGATAGTGAGTTACCTGCTACGGCTGCGTTTCTAGTGGACATGAAAACCGTTTAATTTATGAATCACAGCTTTGTTTTAACTCCGCCCCCTCGCTTCAGTCACTCTCTAACGCGTTGGACCGCATGTCACATGGTTAACCTGTTAACTGCCGTAATGGCGTTTCTCATTACATGGTACCTGCTCGACTCAACTGTTCTGGTTTTCCCTTATGATTAAATAGTCCCTGGTACCTGCTACCAGGGACTTTTTGTGGTACTTGAGGGTCCAAGCGAGCTGAGGCGATACCAAAAGGTGACGTGAAAACCTGCAGACTGCTGATTGGTCGGAGAGAATCGT
>NC_048421.1:1352310-1353874 GCF_013103735.1 Etheostoma cragini | reverse complement strand
CATAAACGTGGCCATTAAAAAAAAAAAAAAATGCAAAAAAAACAACACAATAACACAATAAAATAAAAAATAAAATACACAACCATGATTGAAAGTGGCAGTAAAAAGGTATTAAGAGTAAAAACAATTCATGTTGAGACACACAGATCCCAGGCTGTTGCAGTCTTGACAATAATCTCCCCCCCCCAAAAAAAAACGTCCGTTTTCCGGACGCCTGGAGTCAATCAGGATCCAAATAAAAACAGAAACAAAGCGGCGTCCCCCCGGTCCGACACACCTGGACGTTCAGGTGCGTCCACAGCAGGTGAGTCATGGCTACATGCATGCGGCGGCGGTGGCGGCGGCGGATCGTCTCCCCCGAGGTGTGAGGACATGAGGATTGGGAAGACAGTGGGGGAAGACTTGGTGTCTCTTTATTCATTTCCCAGGGTTGCGGACTTGGTGGTGCAGGGAGTTCATGATGCTGCCGGAACACTACTGAGAATTTTGTCCATTTATTATTTGTGTTTTTTTTTTTTTTTTCTCCATCCTCTACAGGATGTGTGGTTTTTTGTTGGTAATAGTGTGGTGGTGGTGGGGGGGGGGGGGGGGGGGGGGGGGGGGGGAGATCTATGTCGCAAACTCGTGGTAGCCATAGCAGTCTGAGACAAAGTCACCTAAAGAGTGAGACAGGGCAGAGAAGGGGGGGAAAAGAAATATTAAAATTAGATTTATTTTGATTTTTTCTGCCTTTAAAAACAGGCAGTTGAATGACTCATTTTGGTCAGATTGCATTCAAACTGAGTTGTTGGGTATTTTGATTATTATTATTATTATTTTGATTATTATTTTTAGATTTCTCTGCTCCTGTCACGCTCAGGTAGGTCAGTCCTCAGAACGGGCTGCCAGAGGGAAGAAAAAGGGGTTCTCATATCGTCAGAAAACAGATTCAAACCTGTGGCTTAAAGCAGAGAAATGTAAAATCATGGACGTGGTAACATCCCAACACGTTTGATCGTTATCTGGTCTTGTTTTCCCGTTCGCTCCGGTGTAAAATCACTCGTCGTAAAGGCTCCGACACACCAACCCGACGGCCGAACGTCGGCTCAGTCTCTCAAAAAACGTCTCTCAGAAAACACAGAGGAGACGCCGACTAGAGCGTCCGTTCTGCACGCGTGCGAGACAGAAGTCTCCATTAGAGCCCGACCGATACAGGATTTTTAAAGGCCGATACTTACACAAATATTAGGTTATTTCAAAATCAGATATTCAGAAATAAATAAAAAAATAATCCAGATATGCATAACAAAACAGATTTCCCTCACAAAAATAATATTAATTTGTTTTATCACAACAGACCAGAGGAAAATCAAATATATATTAAAGTTCTGATATATAAAATGTATAAATATACAAACTTAAGATATGAAACTTAAAGTCCGTTGAACAAAAAATTAAAAATAAAATAAAACTTGCCAACAGGGACGTTGTAGAGCGTCCTCTGGTTGACAGACTATGCAACGCCATCACTAACAAGGACGTTGTAGAGCGTCCTCTGGTGGACAGACTATGCAACGCCATCACT
>NC_048421.1:1348445-1352210 GCF_013103735.1 Etheostoma cragini | reverse complement strand
GACAGACTATGCAACGCCGTCACTAACAGGGACGTTGTAGAGCGTCCTCTGGTGGACAGACTATGCAACACCATCACTCATAACATGGTTGACCGTCCGTTTTTATTTTTTAAATATTAATTTATCAGAATCATTTGTCATAAATGATTCTGATGTATGATTTAAAAAAAAAAAAAAAAAACACCCTATCGGCCTGCCGATTAATTCACGGTGCTAATCTGTATTTTCACCCGAAAATTAAGCCCTGAAATGACGGAACATCGCTCTAGCTGATCTCAGTCGCCATCTTCAGACTCGAGTCAACGACCCCAGACTGTCCGACGGCCGCTTATCGGGTCGGTGTCTTTAAGACTTGTTTGGGTCCCAGTCCTGACCGGAACCATCACCCGGTCCCAGGACATCTATTTCTACCCAAAGCCTAACGACCCCCCAGACCGAGAGTAAATACCCGGTCCCCCGGGATCATAAGGAATTAAATTAGTACTCACTGTATCCGGAGTTAGCGTTCCCGTAACCGTACGTCCCGAAGCCACCTGGCAGGATGAAGCACATTTATTCAATATTATTAACCCTCATGTTGTCCCCATGTTGTCCCCATGTTGTCCCCATGTTGTCCCCATGTTGTCCTATATCAATGTTCTTTTTAATTCCCCAAAATAACATGATTGATTTCACCCAACGCTCTTTGCCAAGTACAAATCTCTACTTTCATTAATTTTGGGGCGTCTTATTCAATTTTATAGCATTGTAAAACAAATGGAAGTGTTTTTGAAATAGTATTGAGTAAAAGTTGACATATTCCAGTCTGTGATTATCATCAACATCCATTCCTTTAATTTTACTCTCAATAATTCCTAATTTCTTCTTTTCTAACTCAAACATTGGGTATAATTTCCTATAAATGAGGTTTATTGAGCATTTATTTCACACAACACTCTTTCCAAGTCTCTGTCTTCTTCCCGTCAACCTGCAACTTTTAGTTTTTCCAGGTCAAAATATAAGATTAAAACCTAAAAGACACTTTTACCGCTTTCCACGGTGCTTGAGTCACTTTCCTCAAAGTTCTTTGTACAATTTTTCAGATTATTTTTTGTGCTTCTTGAGTTATTATTATTTATTTTTTTTTAAATGTTACTTTTTGCAACGTTATTTTTGTAAAATTAAAATGCCATAAAATGAAGGAAAAAAAAACACCCAAATTATTTGAATGTTGACAACTGATCATTTATATTCCTCGTGAAGAATGTACAGAACCAGTCATGTTATTTTTTGGGACAATTTGTTTGAAAGAAACCCAAATTTCTGACAAGGAAACCTTTTTGAAAATGGGACACACACACACACAGTCTCTCTCCTCTCACACACACACACACACACACACAGTCTCTCTCCTCTCACACACACACACACACACACACACAGTCTCTCTCCTCTCACACACACACACAGACACACACACAAACACAGTCTCTCTCCTCTCTCACACACACAGTCTCTCTCCTCTCACTCACAGACACACACACAGACACACACACACACACACACACTCTCTCTCCTCACACACACACACACACACACAGTCTCTCTCCTCTCACACACACACACACACACACACACACAGTCTCTCTCCTCTCACACACACAGTCTCTCTCCTCTCTCACACACAGTCTCTCTCCTCTCTCACACACAGTCTCTCTCCTCTCTCACACACAGTCTCTCTCCTCTCACTCACAGACACACTCACACAGACACACACACAGACACACACCACAGTAAAAAGTGTGTTTTTACCTCCTTGGCCGTAGCCTCCTCCGTTATTGAAGCCCCTCCCCCTGCCGCGCCCTCGACCCCCCCTCCCTCGGCCGCGGGGCATAGCGACCTCTGCGCCCGGCGCGCCCATCATGCCGAAGCCCGGCGTGTGCTGCAGAGGAAAAGGAACATTTTATTAATTTCATCAATGCTACACAGCAGTTGTCCTTTTCATGAGAACCATCATTTAAACACCGGCACACCGTAAACACTCGCACATTTATTTATTTAATATTTATTTATTTAAATATCATTCTGTTTAATATTTATTATTAATTTATTTATTATAACTCCTCCCTCTTAGTGTCTGACACACAGACACTTAAAGAGGTTGAATCTGGACAATATTATCCGTTTTGTGTAATAACACCGGCCTGAAATGTGTGCAATACTCTACTGCTACAATTATTATAATAGTATTATTACTTTTCACCATTGCAATTCCTTAATTATGTAAATTAAGTAAATACTGAATCATAACATTCCTTTAAACTATGTAAATACCGTACATATCCACACTCCTTAGATTTATCTATATTTCTACGAGTTTCCCTTCGGGGATCAATAAAAATCAATAATTTCTGATTCTTTGCTAGCTTACATATCCACATGCTAGCTATCTCACATCATAACTTTGTTCAGTCTCCACACCGGGTGCTTACCATGGGCGGTCCCTTTTTCTTCTTCGCGGCCTCAGCCATGGATCCCTCAGGGAAGAGCCGGTCCAAAGCCGCCAGCGCGGCGTACGCCTTGGCCACCTTCTTGTTGGACCCCGTCCCCTGAAACTTCTGCCCGTCGATCTCCACCTCCATGACGAAGCGCTTGTCGTGGCTGCCGCCGGTCTCCGAGATGAGCTCGTACTTCAGGCCGCGGCGCTTCTCGTTGAGCTCCATCACGGGGTTCTTGCCGTGTTTGGTGAGGATTGGTCCCTGTTGGCGAGCAGTCTGACAGTTAAGAGACAAGGTCAGTACAGTTGGTGCCTTTTCAACCTGGACCCCGTTTTCCAATGTTTGTGCGTCTGAGTGATTGATGGGAACCAACAATCGTTGGCATTGGTCCAGCAGTCGATAGTCTAAGTGGGGAACATTAGGGGAAGGATATCTAAGGAGGTCGACCTGTTAGAGTATGATCCTTTAAAGTGTAAAAACATCTGCAAAATTGCATTCGCTACACCCACCAGACTACATGTAAATAAACAGTCATTTTAGCATCGTAAAAACGCCTTTCATCCAAAGACAACAGAAACAAAATAAAACTAAGAGAGGCAGTTTTGGGTCGTCTTTCCACTTTTCCAACCATCACTCTAGTTTTGGTTAAAATAAAACAGTTAACTGATTTACACGTGAAAATATATCTTGGCTCTATACACGCTTAAAGTGTTGTTTTGTTAAATGGATTCTGGTGGATTTAGCGCAAGTGACTTCACCGCAGTTTCTGGTCAACGAGAAAGGTCTCAAAGAGGTTTTAAAAGGTCGACCTGCTTAGAAATCCTTTCCAAAATGTTGTCAGACACTTGGATTAATCCATTCTGTCAGTGGCGAATCACACAATCACTTTAGTGGAGTTAAATACAAGCTGGATAGATACCCAATTAACTTCCACTGTAGATTGTTTCGCCGTGGCCCACTGCAGCGATCTCGCTAAATACTGGACCGACGTCAAACATCGTCGTTCCCGTAAGTCCCAAAAACATAGGAAATAGCGGCCAGGTTGAGGTGGTTCCCTTTTAAGGAGGATGCTGAACCCGTGGACTGACCCCCCTAAGACATGTATGCCTGTGCTGTGTCTCTGAGCAGCTGACTGTACCATTTGATTGCAAAAGGAAATTAAAAATAAATCCCGTGAGCTGCGTTCAGTAGGGCTGCTCGATTTTGGAAAAAAAATCATAATCACGATTATTTTGGTCAATATTGAAATCACGATTATGTAACACGATTATTTCACATGACTTTGGAA
>NC_048421.1:1345911-1348345 GCF_013103735.1 Etheostoma cragini | reverse complement strand
CAGAACATGGCAAAATAATCGTTTTTACTCGGTTGTACTATTTTGATAATCGTTGGGAGCCGAAATCGAAACCGAAACTCAATTAATTGCACAGCCCTAGCGTTCAGACACGTCAGTGTGTTTTGAGGCTATGTGAGAGTCCTGTAGAGGAAACATCACCGTCTCCGTCCCTTTTCCTTCTTGGTGAAATGAAGCGGTCTGAACCGTTAAGTAGGCCTGCACAATTAATCGTTATGAAAATCCCAATCTCGACTCACCCTGTTCACGATAACAAAATGTAAATAACTTGTTTATTATGACTTTGATTCTCATTTAATTTTACGACTGCATCACAAACGCTGCTACTTTCTTCTGGGACTTTTAAACCGAGACTTAATAAAAACAGGTTTTAAACTCGCCCTTCTCTTCAATGAAGCCTCTCTCTTTACAGGCTGGCGATGACGCTCAATGTGCCAAAAAAATAAATAAAAATTATCGTTGTTGTTTTGTACTGTGCCAATTTGTTTCGTTCTGGTCAAAAATAAATCGTGGCAGAGAATCGTGATGTCAATTCAAAGCTAAAGGCGTGATTCATATGAATCGTGCAGGCCTACCTTCAAGATCTAAAATTAAAAAAATCTGGAAAACATCGGCGGTGAGTTGCCGTAAAACCACATTAGCCGGTCTGAACGCACCCTCGCTTGCATGCACACAACAGTCCCTAACGGATAGAGGAGGGCATTACTACCTCGGCGTTGGCGGCGTCTGCGTTGGCGGCTCCCGTGGCAGTCGTGGTTCTTTCTACGGCCGTTATGACCGGTTTCAGCTCCTCCACAGCGACAGCGACTTCCACCTCCTCGGATTTCACCGGCTCCGTCTTCAGCTCCACTCCTGTGGGCAGGCCCAGGTCCTGCAGAACCTGCAAAACAGCCACGCAGATTCATTGTAGTTTAACCCTGGTGTTGCCTCCACTCCGGGACCCTCTTATGTCCCTCAAGGTCAAACTGACCCGGGACTTATTTGGGGTTTTAAAAGCAATCCTGACCATGGACCTTGGACCATAGACCGTGGACCTTGGACCATGGACCTTGGACCATAGACCGTGGACCTTGGACCATGGACCAACGACCATGGACCAACGACCATGGACCGGGCTTTCTGTGTCTCGGAGGTGTGGCAGCGGAGCAATGATTTTCCACCTGAACCAAGCAGTCCCACATGCATGGATTTGTTTACATCTGTGAACCCCACTCACCCAGGAGGAGAGGGGGTCTCACACTGCTCTATCGTGAAAACTGGAGACTGTATGTAAATGTAAAAAAAACTATATGTTATAGAGAAAAAGAGTGGGTTATAAGGAGTTATCTTAAAACTTCAGATGTTCGCTGTGAACGACGTGCTCACCTTTACGGCTACGTGCAGCTTAGCGGTGCGTTTGGAGGGACCAGAAGCCTCGAAGGTCTTGCCGTCCACCTCCACGGCCATGGTGAAGACGGGAACGTGAACGGGGCCGGTCTGAGATATGAGTTTGTACTGCAGACCTGGCTTCAGCTGGTTGAGCCTCATCAGGGCGTTCATGGCCTGGGGAGGCTCTGCCTTCTCCTCCGGAGCTGGTTTAACAGCAGGACACAGCGTAAGAAGCACATCCAATCCGTTGACTTGTCTATTTTTGTCAATCAGTGGACCAATCGATTTGTTATCAAGTCAAAATAACTGTAAATTCACAATCAAAACCAAAGTGACAATGTGAAATTGCTCGTTTTCTCCAAACCTTAAAACGGTTTTCAATTTACACATCGACTTTTTTTAACTAATTGAAGACAAATCCTTTAATCACGACCCTTTTCTTTACCCACAAGGCACTTATCACGTTAATTTGGATTTAAGAAGGATTGATACTTTGGCCGAAACTAACTATTATTGTCATTTTCTAAATTCTACACAAACTATGCACAACAAGAAAGGAAAGCCGAGTACGTTGACAAAGCTTTCATTTGCTGCTGCAACCAGAGGGACTCTCATATCTCCACAGTACTGGGACGCTCGTCCCCCCACCAATAGGGTTTATCAGAGACCTCCTCCAGAGTTTGGGAGAGGAGAAGACGAACACTCGCTGGATCAGCATGGGCGGGATATTTGTGCCATTATTTCTCTGTGGTAACAATGCTTCTTTATTGTCAAGAAGCATTGTTACAACAGAGAAATGACCTACAAAACACAAATGTCCTTACTTTTTGTGCGTAGTTTACATGTTTAGTCTATTAAATGTATTAAAAAAAAGGTTATTTTATAACATGGTGAAAAATGTGGATCAGTGTCTCCCAAAAAGCCCAAGATAACGTCCACAGATGTCTTGTTTTGTCCCCAACTCAAAAGATACTCAGCTTACTGCCACAGAGGAGAGAAGACACTAGAACATATTCACATCTAACAAGCTGACTTCACAGAAATTTAA
>NC_048421.1:1330006-1345890 GCF_013103735.1 Etheostoma cragini | reverse complement strand
CCCCCCCCCCCCCCCCCTATTAAAAAATGAAACTGATTAATCGATTATCAAAATAGTTGGCAATTCATTTAATAGTTGACTATCCAAGTCTTTGCAGCACCATTAATAACCTCTTTTAAGTCTTAACAAATACAGGAGCTGAAAAAACAAAACAACTTACATTTCTTCTGCAGCTTTTTCTTCTTCTTATTCGGACTCTTGTCATCGATTCCCTCCTCTTCCTCAATGGGCCTTTTCATTGGAGGGGCGTACGCCGTACTGGGTGGGATTTGCACTGCAACACACACACACACACACACACACACACGTTAAGGACATACAAAGCACCTTATTGCAAAACATCTTTACCACGTAAAGTTTGTTTTATGGTTGTGCGGAGGCTCCACGCAGAGCTTTTTCTCCGTAGCATACGTAAGTGGCCTGAAGTTCATACTTGGGCGTTTGGTGTGTGCGTCAATCTCTTTAAGAGAATAGCAGGGCCAGCGTGTGTGTGTGTGTGTGTGTGTGTGTGATGAAGTGATGTGATTAGCTTTGGAGCGAGTAGCGGCTCTAGGGTCATAGTGAGAGAAACAAAGTGTCTCCTCTGTTCTTTCTGACCATGGTGGGAAATCTGCAGCAGGACAAGTTAACCCTCTCCTTGATCTCATGTTGTTTGTGGAGAAGAAGAACCAGGAAGTGAGTCGGGGGCGGGGGGGTAAAGGCAACACTACCAAGCCAGGATGAGCGACGTGCGTCAACGTAACACGTTAAATGTAAATTGACCGTTTTGTGTCTTTTCTAGTCTTAACGACTACTCAAAGTGTTTTCACATAGTACAGAACAACCTGCTCATCAGATAAACACACACACACCAGCATCTGGGGCAACTCTGGGTTCAGGGTCTTGCCCAAGGCCACTTCGACATGGGACTGCAGGGCCAGGGATCGAACCACCAACCTTCCGATTGGCAGGCTCTACCACTGAGCCACAACTGCCCCAGTTTCATTTTTCGAGAGCAGGACCTGAGGCTGCAGCGCAGCGTCTGGCGCAGGTCTGTGTCTCCACGTACGTAGCTAGTTTGTTCATTTAATGCAGTTTCTACTTAGTGTTGCTCGAGTCTCACAGGTAAGCGAGCCTGGTTTACCTGTGTAATCAATAGGAGTCTCACTACGAGGTTTCTTGGGCATCTTTGAGGGAAGGGGGTCCATTCCAAGCACTTTGTGAAGCTGTCCGAAAGCCGACAGCCTTAAGGCGTGCTGAAGACACAAGAGACACCGTTTGAATAACATGTTTACTATATTGAGAATATGAAACGGGCAAAAAAACACCACTATTACTTTGGGCAACATTGTAATCAGGGCTATTTAACTCATTGACTTTGAAATAATGACTTTTCAAATAATGTAAACCCTTCGGCAGGAAGGTGTGTTTGTTATTCACAACACAAGAAAAAATTAGTTTACTTGCAAAAACTAATGTGCATGGTAATTTGATTCATTGCACAGCGCTAACATGCACACTAACGACTCTCTCTTGCTCACTTGTGCGCTCGCTGTGATGTCTTCTCTCTGCTGGCGGTCCAAGTGACCGACGGCATCTGTGGGCTCCTTCTCACACGGATCAGAGATTCCAGCACAATCTACAACGGCAAGACATGACACGGCTTAACACGTGACCCGAAAAAAGTTATATTACAACTCAAAAAACAATTTGCAGAAGACGCAGCACGTGCACACACACCTGGCATGAGGATTCCTGAAGCGAGACACTCCAACACTCTCCGCAGAGCTTCTCCCGCCCCCATGGGCCGGTTCCCCGTGCCAATGGCTTTCTCACAGATCAGCTCCAGCGGCTGCAAGAAGGGGGGGGGGGGCAGAGAAAGAAAGAGGCTTTGTTCGAGGATGCTATTTTTAAGCTTTGGCTTGGAGAGATTTTAGGTCACTGCGTTAGGTAGGATGTCTGCAATTTAACAGCCGTGATGGTGGAATCTGTTTTTTCTAGACAAGCATTTCTTTTTTATTAAAAGAATAATTTTTAGTTATCTTTTATTTGAGAACAAACTGTCATTTGCAACAACAACCTGATCGCATTCACACCTGGAAGCTACACCCAGTACAACAGAAGTCTGACCTGCTGCCAATAAGAAGCTCCACTGGAGCCGTTGGGGGTTAAGGGCCTTGCTCAAGGGCACCTTAGCGGTGGTAATGTGGGAGAAAAGGGCCGCTCTTTCACTTTTCCCCAACTAGAAGCTCGCTCCTTGAACCTTTGGGCCACCACTGCCTCCCAAGGAAGCTTCGGGATTTTGAGCATCCAGCTCAAAAGGTCCCATGGCAACAACAATTTCACTTTATGAGGTTTTATGAGTGGTTTTATATGGAACTAAGCTTTAGGAGCTTTCTATCTTCTACTCTCCTACCTCGACTATTTTTGACCGGCAAGATGGAAACACCAACAGTTACAGTGAGATGTTAAAACCTCTTAGTAAACTGTGTTCACAAACAATGTTCTCCATGCTGGGTCCATGTGTAGAGACCCTGGTGATGCCGAGTCCATGTGTAGAGACCCTGGTGATGCTGAGTCCATGTGTAGAGACCCTGGTGATGCTGAGTCCATGTGTAGAGACCCTGGGGATGCTGAGGTCATGTGTAGAGACCCTGGGGATGCTGAGGTCATGTGTAGAGACCCTGGGGATGCTGAGGTCATGTGTAGAGACCCTGGGGATGCTGAGGTCATGTGTAGGGACCCTGGTGATGCTGAGTCCATGTGTAGAGAACCTGGTGATGCTGACTTCATGTGTAGAGACCCTGGTGATGCTGAGTCCATGTGTAGAGCCCATACTTACTGACACTTGAAGCAAAGTCTCATGTTGTGTTGAAACTTCTTTAGGTTTTAAAAATGGCTATTTTGAGACTAGCATAAAAGCGATCCATGAAACTTAAGACCTTATATTTGGACTAGCGAAAGAAAGAATTACAACACCAGTTTAATTAAAACGAGCATTATAGGTGGCGTTGAATGGCCGTGGGAATATTAGGACCGGTATAAAATACTACCTAGTACAGCGTACTTCAGCAAGATTTAAGACCCAGTGGAAACCCTGAAAGACATTTTGCCTTTTCTGTGAAAACCCGGTAAAGAGAAAGCCTTCACTAACCCAGCCACGAAGCGAGGCCCACGTGGGGACGCGAGCACAGAGGTCCCTCAGGATCCGGATGACGATGACGCAGGAGCGCAGCCCATTAGCTCTAGCCTGGAGACACAAGCAGGGAAAGGGGGGCACGAGGAAGACCAGCGGCCTTAGTCAAAGAGGAAGACTACATGAGGCCTAGAGCAACATAAACATCCAAATAACTGAAAGTAAATCAAGAAGAAGCCACACAGACTACAACAGCTTAGCTTTGTCATTATGGAAATATCGGAAAAAATATTGGACGATATGTTGCTTCTCGTTGTTTTGAAGACCCTACTTATGATCAAAGTCAATCACCAACGGGATCGGTGGCGTGGTTATGAGGCATAACGACATTTCTGTTGGTGTTGAAAAACATGCTTTTTAATTAAGTCCAGGTGGAATGGTGTGAACACACACACCAAACCTTGATAACAGCTTCAATGTGACAAAGTGAAGTATTTATATATATATATATTATAAAAATAAAAGGTGTGCTTGCGTGTGCTGTCATTGAAAGCTGTGATGGTTAAGTCAGTGAAAAGAAACTGGACTCGAGGTGCAATATTCCTGTTGATCTTGTGGCACACAGAGTGACAGAAAAGCCAACGAGCAGGACAGGTTGAGGCCACATTCAACACTACTCAAAAAGCGGTAGAGATGGAGCACTGACTTGATCAAGTGTGAAAGCCGAAGATGACACGCCTCAGAGATATAATGAGTTATCATCGACATGGTTCATTACAAAAACAAGATTTCCCATAAAAACTACAGATTGGGGCAGCAGTGCCCTACAAGTAGCTTGCATAATAATGTGAAAACAACAACTCACACCAACACTGATATAGAAATATTGCACCTGGATATATTTGGTTAGTCCCAGATATTATGCTGATTGAGTTAAGAAGCTGTGAAGGAAGACTTAGGAACTCGGGGACTAAAAAGCAGCATTGGACTAAATAAATAAATATAATGTAAAATTGTAAAATGGCACTGCGGTGGAACCTGTTAAATGAGCAAAGCAACTCTACAAAAGTGTAATGACAAAGGCTTCCTAAGAAAAACATCCAGATCATTGAGTATCACTACAGAAAGTACACTTCAAAAAGAGAAAATTAACAAAGAAAGAAGGGGGGGTGGGGGAAAAAAACACATGAAACGCCCAAATAAAAAAATAAAAGACAAAAAGAACAAACAGCATAAAAAACCAAACTCAAAACTACTTCTGTTTTAGAGACAAATAAAGACAAGGTCCAAACCTGGAACCACTTAGCGTGGCGGAGAGACGCCAAGGCAGTTAGGCATTTCTGCCTGTCCAGAACATCCGGGGGATCGTTGACTGAAAGCGATTCTATTGGCAGGTGGAATAAGAAGACAAGGTACAGTTTGACCAAGGGGAGTTCTGTCAGCCGGCCAGGGGGAACACAGGCAGCCTTCCCAAACCACAGGCAGGAGGGGGAAGGGGAGGGGGACCCCTCCACTGCAGAACCACAAAACGCTCTCAACCTCCCGGTAAAAATTGATTTTTTTTGCACGTCCCCGCACACAAGGATTAGACTCACGACTATAGGGATGTTAATGATTAACCCGATTTAACCGACAAACAGTTAAAAACAGTATTATTGAAATAAGGTTTTTTACTTTTAAATAGGTACAATCTATGTCTATGCAATCTTTTTTTTTTTTTTCAAACTGGTGCTTGCTAGTGCTAATTTTTCCCAAAGCAAGTTGTGTTTTAATCTCTTTTTTTTTTTTTTTAAATGCTGGATGCCTCACGGCGGACAGCTTTGGGACACATGGCACTACATCGATGAGGATGAATCGGCCGCCCTTCACACATAGTATGCCGAGCAGACACACAGCTGCAAGGCAACCCCGACAGGCTCAGACACGCATGCCGCGGACTCGTGTCGGTCGCACGCGGCTCCAGGAAGGTGACTTCTGACACAGGACATCGTGGCTATGAGACCGGCACAAGTCCGCAGCCGTCCACGTGACATGGCGTGAAAAGTATGTCTGTGTGAGAACAGCGTGAACTGGGATTTGTTGCCTGCTTGCCGGTTAACGGTTAGTGATCACTTAACGAGGGTCATAAAAAAAAAAACTCTGAATTAAATTAGCATCCCAATTTAAAACCCATCAGAACGACTGTATTGTGAAGTGGGTTAAAACTCACGGTCTTATCCTTTTTTGTTAAGGGCTTTTTGCTTGGTTCAAAATGGGAGGTTGTGTCTCTATATTTACTTTAACGTTCAGTGCTTTAAAAAAAAAAGAAAGGTCTGCTTTTTTTTTTTTACTCCTCCAGGCGTTAACGGGAGGTAGAGCCCCTCCCCTTTGCCCTATATACTGGGTACACTGCACTTTGCCCCTTCCGAGACAGAGAGCGGCCAGTTGGTCAAAGGTCCAGCGTCCCTAAAAAATTGACAAACTAGAAGGCTTGACAGAGAGAATCAGAATTGGAACCACAGGCAGAAGTTATCAGATGCACAAAAAGTGGGTATCAAAACAAGTCCACACTGCAGCAAAACTGATGGCTTAAGAAAATAAAATCAAAGACAAACTGGGCATCACTGTTGGCACGGGGCTACAGATAAGGTCAAGGTTCAACACCTGCTAAAACTGAGATCCTTACTACGGTTAGGGGCTTAAAAAAAAAAGAATGGAAATCTTACATTTTTGTAGTTAAGCATCGCGATTGTATACAAATGTCATGATGCCTTACCCTGTGACTACCTAACAACTGTGGCTGACCCCGATGGATTTTGTGGTTGGACGTACATGCAGAACCCAAGTGTCCCTTGTCGTTATCCGTGACCCCGAGCCTTCCCTGCTCACCAACATCGGAGACAGTCAATAGCCCACTGCTGGGTCTAACAACTGAGGACAGTTTCACCATGTTTTGCTACTCATTTTTGCTGCAATGCAAACCGTTCATCATCAATGATAAAACACATGCAAACAAAGTGGTCTCTCTTTTTGGTTAAATTCTCAGTAAGCCTTCATTTGGTTGGTGAGCTTGGTCATCAAAAGAGGTGAGGGGGGGGAGAGAGAGAGAGAGAAAGCTATGTCTTCAGCTGCAGTCAGTAAACTACCTGCTCTATACTGTATATTGGGCCATCAAAAATGTACAATTACATCACATGGAACTAAGAGAGAGTCTAGAGAGCTATAAGCATAGCACAGTTTCGTTATGTGACGGTGCATACTTGTCCCCTAGCTCCATTGAAGGCCCAATAAACAATATCTATCTAGCCTGGTTTGCCAGCCGGGCCTCCTGCTGGAGGAAGGGCGGCACTCAAGAGACACCGAGGTCCCCGGGTACAGGCTTACCTCCGGTAGCAGCCTTCTCGATCTCCTCACGGACCAGAGGGGAAGTCAGGTGAATGGTGAGGGTGAGAGGAGGCTCCTTGCTGTTCTTGATGACGATGCTGGCCTCGCGGATGTGCTGCGTCACCACATACTTGTCTTCTGTGATCATCTGGGAAAGAGCAGAGTGTTTGAGACCAGGCTTGGGCCTATGTGATCAGCAGTTTAGTTGATTCTGAGGATCCCCATTAGCAGGTGTCAGAGCCACTGTAGAGAGACGGCAGACTGTTTAACCAATGGGGATGCACAAAATTCACCGGTTAAAGATTCTGCAGAATCTTATTACCGAAGCCTCCTTCCATCCTCAGTCCGTCACCACAGTAACCACATTAATGAAGTAAACAACGTCTTGTGCTGTGACTGTCCTTGCTTTGCAGCACCTGATGTTGCTGCATTTTGGTTGCGGTCTGTAGATTCCTTCATGCACAGCTCTGTATTCTTTTGGATGTTTCCTACCAAATGTATGTATGAGGGGCGGAAAAAGACAGCATAATATTGCAATATATTCCGTGGCAATACTGTATCGATACACAGGCACATCAGTATGGATCTTTTATTATATATTATATATGTGTTGTCAGTTTGTCTTCTCGACAATCCCACTCTGCAGCGATAACATGGAAGTGATATGAACTAACTAACTAATGTTTCTTTGTAGATGAAACAGATGTTGACTACGTTTCCTTTTGGGGACGTCATTTAAATTGTGTAAAAATTGAATGAAGTTGGGGGGAAAAGTTGATCAATCTTCGACCGCTTATCCGGTATCGGGGCAGCAGCTCCAGGAGGGGACCCCTAACTTCCCTTTCCCGAGCCGCATCAACCAGCTCCGACTGGGGGGTCCCAAGGCGTTCCCAGGCCAGGTTGGAGATATAATACCTCCACCTAGTCCCGGGTCTTCCTCGAGGTCTCCTCCCAGCTGGACAGGCCTGGAACACCTCCCTAGGGACCCCCCCAGGAGGCATCCTTACTGGAAAAAGATGATAAATTGCAAAATATCGCAGAATGTTGAAATAGGTTTAAAATCGTAATAATATCACATCGTGGCATAAGTGTCGTGATGTATCGTGAGGCGCCTGGTGAGTCGTCCCCCCCCCCCCCCCAACATGAAACAAATCCGCTTTGCAAACTGAACACGTAGCTGGACTTCTTTTGACTGAAAGTACTGCCACACATCACTTATTCTGTTCCATTGTCACTTTCTTCTTACAACCTACTGCACTGAACGCTCCACCTACGTAATCAGCGGTGGCGTCATTAGTGAAAGCTTCTAGCGTCCCGGTAGGATCCCTAGTAATCAGACCTAGAATAAACTTGTTACTCGTGATGATTAACGGAGCTCAGCAGGCGGACTGGCCGCTCCACCAGAAAAATCTCTAAATGACCAGCAGGGCAAAGATTTTAGATATTTTTTATCTCATCTTAGTTCGGATAGTTGGTTAGAACGTTTTTAACCCTCGGAGGTCTTCGGGTCTTCACCTTTTTAGGGCATTTGTAAACAACTGATCCCAATTCGTGTTTCATATCAAAATGTCCAGATCAAACTCAGCTGCCTGTACAGCAACGCCCAAATCTTTATCTTGCAGAAGTATTTCTCTCTTCTGAAAATATAACTAAACTCAATTGTTGTGGTGCTTGAAATGAGTTTACAAAAATTGTGGGTCCACAAAAGATGCCAATATATTAACAAAATAGGAAATAAATGTCTAAAATGAAATTGTAATATCGCGTAATTTCGAGTGTTGTCAAACGCAGGTGCGTCTTTCGTCCAGAGGGTTACTACTCTGCTTCCCTTCAATTGTTGTAGGATCCAATCTCCAAACGGCGCATGTCTTTTAAGACATGACAGAGTAGGTGTTTCCGCCGGTTTTAACGTTGAACGGTGCACTAAAATTAGCCGAGTCACGTTCTCACCTTGAGCTGCGTAACAAGGTTTTCAGAGACTTTCTTCAGCAGATTGATGGTAGGCTTTTCCTTACAGAGGAGCACCAGCTCCAGGTCCAGGTCCCCCTTCAGGAGCAGCCCCTTGGCAACCAGGCCCACCCTCATTACGCCACGCAGAGATCGGGTGGCCTGATCTCTGTGCTCGCTGTCGAAAACAAACAGAAGATCCACGGGGGAAGCACAGGAGAGATAAGAAGGGAACCGTGGTTAGAGAAGAAGAATTACAACATTTCTCACTGATGAGGCTGGACGATTAATCAAAACCAAAGTTTAGAATCTCTTTCCCCATGTTGGTTACTCCGTTTGTTTAAATCCTCAATACTTTTCTCACAGTGTTCATGTACTTTTCACTGAAAACATACTCAAGCCAGACAGATATATAATCAGCAGGCCGATATTAGGCATAAATGAATATTTAAAAATTAAAATAAATAACGGACGCAACACCCTTCCACCATGTTATGCGTGCTGCCGTTTTGTCCTTTATTGGACGTACTACTGCATGTGTAGTCATGTGACCCTGCACCATCCAGTCCAGTTTGGCTTAAGTAGGGATGACACAGAAGTAGTAAGTTTAGCCAACAAAAGGGTGACAGGAAGACGATTGAGGTCCCGTCGCTTCGACAAAAAATGAAAAGACGAAAGTCATCTTAACTCATTTGTGCCGGATGCTTCGCGCAGACACATTACATCTACCGCCGGCCGCTGCGTGGCGCAAAGGATCATCCAGCACTTCTTCATCCTCATCCTCTACCACATCCTCCCTCCCAAACTCCTCACTATCTCCCACCTCAACGTCCCTGCCCCCGCTGTCTAACTCCTCCTCTGTCGGAGCCATTTTCTCGCTCGTCTCTCAAAGATTCATAAACAAACGCACATGTATGTCTGGTTGATTGACGTGATTTTCAGCAAACTACGGTACATTTTGGTGGTCACTTGGCTTTAAATAGCCAACAAGACCTTCAAGATCATGTGTATTTGAACCAATGACAGTGCGTTCTCTGCTGCACGCGTCACGAAAAGACCGACGAATACAGAACGCTGCGCCACGCAGCAGCCGGCAGGAGGTTCAGAGTTACGCAACGCAGTAACCGGCGGTAGATGTAATGTGTCGGCGCTGATTATCCGGCACAAACAGGTTAAGACAAAAATCAAGAGCATTACAAACACCAGTTTCCTGGATGAAAGCCTCGTTAACTTGTCCTTCCCGCCAACTACCATGGATCTTATTGCTGTATATCTGTGTCAGTGTCTCTGTGTCCCGACAGGCAGCGGTCACGGAAGGCTTGTGTCATATGGACGTGCCGACACTTTTGTTGTCATTACTTAAAATTCCTAAGACGGGCGGCAGAAACCATGCACTACAACTTGAAAAGTTGAGTTTATTCGGAGCACAAACTACGTCAGTGAACAAAGACTAAATAAAACGTTGAATAATCGTGATTTTAGGTCACCCGGCCCTACTTACTGACACCTTTTCTACAAACTGAACAGGAGGATTAACATTCCTGCGGTCTCCTTACCTTTCCTTATCCGTCTCTGCGCTATCAGAATCAGACTTGGATGTCCCCTTCTCCTGCTTGTCCAGCCAGTCGGAGACAGCCTTGAGGGCCCGCTCTGTGTGGGACACCATGTTCTGCACGCTTTCCAGTTCCTCCTGAGTTGGATAGATGACCGAGTGTTTGGCCATGACGTGGCGGTCATCGTTCATGAAGACGCGCATGGAGCGGTGGCGCATCGGGGGAGGCTAAGGGGGCAAGAAGACACAAGATCTTGATTAAAGAAGAAGAACCAAAGAGGTTTGTGTTGTGATGGGGTTAGCAAAGACAAATTCATAATACATAAGAACAAACAGGTTATACAGCAAGACATCTGGGTCCCAGTCTGATATGCGGTTTGTTCCTACCCTCTAATATAACCCACGGTAACATTTTCTGTTACAAAAAAGGACAATTTAAAATTTAGCCGGTGGCGTTTTTCCACCTAGCTGCCAACTTGGACGGTGAGTCTAAAGCTGTGAGTTATTTAAGTACCTTCATTAATCCTGCTAAATGGGACAAGCCTTCATCAAGATTAAACAGCGTACTCTCTCTCCCCGTCACTCACTGGTCTTTGATTAATTAAAATAAAAGGAGTAACAAGGTCTCCTGTCTGGGCCAGTGATGACACAGGCAGCCAAAGCCAATTTAGATGGAGGCGGCGATGAGGAAGCTACAGCATGTGTTCCTAAAGCCCCGGGGCAGTCTGCAGGCTCGCACCAGTCCGGGGACTTAAATTAGACCTGACACTTCAGTGCCGTTAGCAGAATATTTCACAAAAAGACCAGGCTGCCTGTGCTTAAGCTCCCAGCCAATAGTCAAACAAAATCACATGATACAGAAATGCAAAGCTTTACCTCGAACAGAGACTGAAATGAAGACATTACCATTGTTGTTCTAGAGACCGTGTTGACGCCTTTATCCAGCGAATGATGTTAAAAGATGTCGTCTCGGCAGCAGATGACAATGTTGCAGTCCGTCTGTACAGGAAGGAGAACAACACGTTAATGCACTTATTATAGTAAAGGCAGTGAAAAATCTGCAGCCAACTAAAAAGCTAACACAGATCCACAAAAGGATGGATCGATGGCCTACATTTGATTTAAAGAGATTTTTGATGATATGAGGGTAAAACACTTCACACACGCGCTCATTTGTCAGTGAAATAGAGACGTTGCCAGCTGTAGCAACAGAAGAGGATTGTTGACCGAGCAACACATGAGATTACAAGGCAGAAATGCAGCTTCACTGTATATAATCAGACTTGAAGCACAGCTTCATGTGCACAAGGTGCACACATTCATATTTCTAGCATGCTCTTTGATTTCCTTTTTCTTTTATGAAAACTTAGTAAAACAGAGAGATAAGTATAGAGACAGTCAGACATAGAGACAGTCAGACATAGAGACAGACATAGAGACAGTCAGACAGACATAGAGACAGACAGACATAGAGACAGACAGACCTAGAGACAGACAGACAGACCTAGAGACAGACAGACGTAGAGACAGTCAGACATAGAGAGACAGTCAGACATAGAGAGACAGTCAGACATAGAGAGACAGTCAGACATAGAGAGACATAGAGACAGACAGACATAGAGACAGACAGACAGAAACAGACAGACATAGAAACAGACAGACAGACAGAGACAGACAGACGTAGAGACAGACAGTCAGACATAGAGACAGACAGACGTAGAGACAGACAGACATAGAGACAGACAGACATAGAGACAGACAGACAGACATAGAAACAGACAGACAGACGTAGAGACAGTCAGACAGACAGAGACAGACAGACAGACATAGAGACAGACAGTCAGACATAGAGACAGACAGACGTAGAAACAGACAGACATAGAGACAGACATAGAGAGACGTAGAGACAGACATAGAGAGACGTAGAGACAGACAGACGTAGAGACAGACATAGAGAGACGTAGAGACAGACGTAGAGACAGACAGACATAGAAACAGACAGACAGACGTAGAGACAGTCTCACACACACACACACACACTCTCTCTCACTCCTCCATCACACACACACACTCTCTCTCTCCTCCATCACACACACTCTCACTCCATCACACACACACACACTCTCTCTCACTCCTCCATCACACACTCTCTCACTCCATCACACACAAACACACTCTCTCACTCCTCAATCTCTCTCACACTCACACACTCCTCCATCTCACACACAAACTCTCATCCATCCATCACATACACCTCCATCACACACACACACTCACTCCTCCATCACACACACACACACTCTCTCACTCCTCCATCACACACACATACACACACACAGATAGAGGCAGACCGAGGCCAAACCAAGTTAACCTCATTAATTGACCGTAGCAGATTACTGTCCCTACATCCCTTCGTTGGGTTTGCCCTGTATGAATACCGCCTCCATTGGACGAAGACCTCGCTTCCACAGCCATTAGTTCATAAGTCCATGAGTTCAAACCACGGTTCAACAACTTCACAAGAGGATAAGTTAGTTGGTACGGACTATGGCAGTGCTACTAGACATGGCTGCTTTCCAAGCAGGGGCCATCCCGAGTTCCTTCACGGATGACTGGCTGCTCATCACCAACGCCTGCAGCGATGCAAGTTGGACTGGTGTGATCAGGGTGAAGTAGTGGGTTCAGTGAGCAGGGAGGACATCTTTCATTCATTGTGACACTCCCACAGCACTTACATGCCAATAGTAATGAATTAAAAAGGTCCAGTGTTTAACGCGTTGAGTTATCCATTAACAAAATCCGTTCTGCCGGTTCACAAACTTGTCCTTTCCATGAATATTCCCCACCACTACCATCAACCCAGAGTATCCCTGTTGACTTGAGATTTTACATTTGTCGTTTGCGTGAACTGGGGAAGACGCTCCGTATTCATGCGCCATCTTGAAATACGTTAACCGGTAAGGGACGGGGACACACACACACACACACACACACACCCCCCCGGCGAGATTGAAGAAGGAAACATGGAGGAACGCACGTGTTCAAAATACAAATTTAAGGCTTTTTGAAGCGTGTGGACGACCGTAGCTGGAATACGTACTATGAACTGTGTGGCAAAATAGAGTTGATTGCGAGTTAGAGATATATATATATATATATATATATATATATATATACACACATACATACACGGTCAAAAGTTCGGGGTCACTCCCAAATGTCCATTGGACTCCATTCTAGACAGAATCCAAGCTGAGATCAGTTGCCTTGTTTTTTTTAACCAGGGCAGTAATCAGATTACATGATGTGCTTACATCATTGCAAAAGGCTTGTTTAATGTTTTCTTAGTTAGTTTTTTAAAATAATATCAGATTAGTAAACAAAATGTGCCTTTGGAACATTGGATGAATGGTTGCTGATAATGGGAAATGTAGATATTGCATTAAAGATCAGCCCCCCCCCACCCAGATCAGCTGGTATCCTGTCTATAATGGAGGGGAATGGACATTTGGAAGTGACCCCAAACTTTTGACCGGTAGTGTCCCTCTTTAGGCGAGTGGGTTGTCTTTTCATAGGACTAACCTACCTCCTCTATAAATTTATATATATATATGAAAGAAATATCAACGCTAGACGGGATGAATTCCTCCACATTTGACCTTTCAGCTTCTTAACCCTCGTGTTGTCTTCCCGTCAAAATTAAAAATCAACACTTTAGTTGACGCTTTTTAATCGATGTTTTTAACGTTTTCTTAAAATTTTGTCCCTTTTTTCAACACTTCTGACACTTTCCCCCCCCAATGTTTGTCACGTTTTTGACGTTTTCAACACACATAACATTAACTTATTAACTTTGGTTTAACTGTTATTTTTGGAATTGATGGTCAATAAACTTCATTTGTAGGAAATTATACATAATGTTTAAGTTAGAAAAGCAGAAATTAGACTAAAATTAAAGGGATATGGATAATGTTAACTTTTACTTTTTTTTTTCAAATGCTATAAAAATGAATAAGACGCCCCAAAATTGATGCAAGTAGAGATGTGTACTTGGCAAAGAGCGTTGGGTGGAATCAATCATGTTATTTTTGGGGAATTAAAAAAAACATTGATATAGGAAAACGGGTCCATTTGACCCGAGGACAACATGAGGGTTAACTGTTCATACAGAATCTTTAAGCCTCTCTGGGATATAACTAAATCCAGATTTGATAAACCTAGATATGGACAACATTTGCTGTGTTTGTAGCCAGCAGTGTACTTTGTTAAGAAGGTGAATTTTTACTTTATTGATATTCCAGAAGTCTCTTTCGAGGGGTTAGCTGGTTAGTGTCTTCATGGTGCAGTAGTGGACACAACACAAGCTTTGGTGTGGGAGACCCAGGTTCGATCCCCACCGTGGTACATCAACCAATGTGTCCCTGAGCAAGACACTTAGCACCTAGTTGGGGACATTGACAAATACATATATAGCAGTTTTAAGTCTCTTTGGACAAAAGAGTCAGCTAAACGACATGTGATGTAGGCAAAGTGACCCTACGCAACCCGACTCGTACCCGTCTTGTACCCTCGAAATGTTTTATTTTTTAACTTTTCATTTACAATCTGAACCACTTTGTCGTAGGAGACTTGGCCCAGCAGTTTCTATCAGGCTCCGCCATTGTGGGGTCCAACAGAAGACCCGTACCCCCAGTCAGACGCGTCCTTCCGGTGCCTATATAGCTTTAGTTGTGAAATTAGGGGAGACTGCAATCTTTGTTTTGTCACATGTAGACCACATTGAACCAGGTTCCAGATCACTCATTAACCGTGACGCACCCACAATGCTCACAGGCCATGTGCAAACTATTAAATAAATGAATAATAACTGAAAAAGCATTTAAACGATTAAAAAAAGTAGAAGATGTGAAGCTACAATGCTGCTGCCTCCGTTGTGTTCTTATCAACAAGTTAGGTTGCAGTTCACACCGTTTAACCCCCATTGACACACTTAACCTTTACTTCCAGGGGAAGAGTGCCTTAACATACACGTACCACATCAATTATAGGACCCAGACCCCACAGCTGTGGAAGGAGAATTAAAAAAAACAAAACAATACAGACGCCATTTTAACGCAACGCCTAGCTAGCTCGACCAGCTAGCTAGCGTTCACAACCCCCACAACAACAAAAAAGACGTCTTCAAAAAGCTGCGTAATGCCGACGTGCTCATTAACCACGGAATATAAGTGCCTGTTTATCATCGTTGTCAATTGAATGACTCACTAATAGTGCAAAAACTATACGAGAAATCGTGTTTGGACGGTTTGTTATCTTTCAGACATCAAAATGGTCGAGGAGACCCCATTGAGGGTCCGGCTAGCTACAGTTAGCACTTAGCATGTTAGCTTAGCCGAACAAAGCCGAAGGGATATATTTCTGGATCGCGTGTGAATACACACTACAAATGCAGTGTCAGGCTTCTTCGTTAGTTACCTGAGTTCAGCGACCACGTAGTACCTTATCCCGTTTTTGTTACAGGCTGAAATTATGTATTTTTCGTTACTCACCGTGGTGTCGTTGCCGCTAATGGACGGCCGCTGCACGCTAGCTCCCAGACTCTCGGCAGCACAAGCGTGGAAATGGAAACGCCCACGATCTGAAAACGCGCTATGCTGATTGGACAGAAATTGCCCGTGACTGCAATTGCAGCCAATTGGAAAAGGGGGAGGGGTGGGGACAAGACCAGGGGCGTGGTTATCAATGAAGGCGGGTTGATTCATTCGGGCCCTGCCAGGTGCTCTTGAGCAAGGCACCGTACCGTATCTGTGTGTGTGGGTGTGTGTGTGAGTGTCTGTGTGTGTGTGTGTGTGTGTGTGTCTATGTGTGTGTGTGTGTCTATGTGTGTGTGTGTGTGTCTGTGTCTGT
>NC_048421.1:1303318-1329906 GCF_013103735.1 Etheostoma cragini | reverse complement strand
CACACACACACACACACATGCACACGCACACACGCTCACACACTCACACACGCGCACACACACACACACACACACACGTACACACACACACGCGCACACACACACAAGCACGCACACACACAAGCACGCACACACACGCATGGCTCTCGTATGTGAGGATTTATCCAAAGTCATAGACTTTTACACTGTGTCAGAGAACAAAACCAACAAACAGCTTTGAGTTGAGATGATTGAACACAACGTTCACACGTTCACATCACACCCTGTTCTGCTGCTCTGGTGGAGGACAGCTTGCCATGGGAACATGTCCTGGATATGGGCCATGTTGCACTGGGATAAACACTGTTAGTTAGCAGTTTTTTTACAGAAATTAAGCTTCTTCTTTTCTTTTTTTTAAGTGTGTAGCGTAACACCGGCTCGTACTGTGCATCCACCAAACCAAGAGGTTACCATTAGCTGTCATTGTCATTATAGTCGCAATTCAATCTGGAACACACACACTTCAGACACGTGAATCAGGCTTCATCTACACTGCTACGTTTCCATTTTACATTTTACTCCTCATGCTTGATTTTTATTTCTATTCTTTTCTCTCTATGTCTTTATCGATGACCTTAATTGTTCATTGTCTAATGTGTGCTGGTGGTAATGGGGGAGGACTTTGGTGGTTTTGGTGTGATGAAGACCTTTTTGTCTTTCGTCTGTCAGTGTGTTTTTTATTTAATTCTTTCAGGTCCCCTCTGTCTAATTGGGATTGTACTGTATTTTCTTGCCTTTAACCCTTGTGTTGTCTTCCCGTCAAAACTGAAAATAAACTCTTTTATTGGCGCTTTTTATCAATGTTTTTAATTTTTTCTTACATTTTTGTCCCTTTTTCAACACTTTTGTCACTTTTTTTGACGTTTGACACTATGTAACACTAACTTATTAATTTAAGTTTTATAGTTATTGGAATTTATGGTCAATAAACCTCATTTAGAGGAAATTATACCTAATGTTTGAGTTAGAAAAGCAGAAATTAGAAATTATTATTGAGACTAAAATTAAAGGAATGGATGTTGATGATAATCACAGACTGGAATATGTCAACTTTTACTCAATGCTATTTCAAAAACACTTCAATTTGTTTTCAAATGCTACAAAATTGAATAAGACCCAAAATTAATGAAAGTAGAGATTTGTACTTGGCAAAGAGCGTTGGGTGGAATCAATCATGTTATTTTGGGGAATTAAAAAGAACATTGATATAGGAAAACTGGTCAATTTGACCCGAGGACAACATGAGGACAACATGAGGGTTGAGGAACCCCTCGCAAACGAGATGCTACATCTCAAGGGGTTATTCCTCATGAGGATGGACCGCTGGGCTCAGCGAGGATCCGAGAAACAGAGCAGCACCCCTTAAAAACTGATGGGGGACACGTCCCCTTTCTTCTTGGTGCTGCTTTTGTCTGAGCTCTGGAAGGAGCCGAGGTCCCAGCGGACCGAGCGGAAGGTGCTCCCTTTGAAACTGGCCTGTCTTTTGGTGATGCGGTAGATTTTCCTGAGGACGGCGCGCCGCAGCAGGATGTAGACCCACGGGTCCAGGATCTGGTTACAGGTCGCCATCCGGACGCCCGTCACCATCAGACCCCGGTAAGTGTCTCTGTCCCGGTCCAGGAAGCCACCGTAGGACTGCGTGGCCGACATCAGTCCGAAGACCTGAAAAATAAATTAAAAATTGAACCCTTGTGTTGTCTTCCCGTAAAAATTTAAAAATCAACACTTTTATTGACGCTTTTTATCAATGTGTTTTATTAATGTTTTTTTATTAATGTTTTTTATTAACGTTTTTTATTCATGTTTTTTATTAATGCTTTTATTAATGTTTTTATTGATGTTTTTTATCAATGTTTTTAATTAATGTTTTTATTAACGTTTTTTATTAATGTTTTTATCAATGTTTTTTATCAATGTTTTTATCAATGTTTTTTATTAATTTTTGTATTCATGTTTTTGATTAATGTTTTTTTATCAATGTTTTTTATTAATGTTTTTTTATCAATGTTTTTTATCAAGGTTTTTTATTAATTTTTTTTAATCAATGTTTTTATAATTTTTTTATCAATGTTTTTTATTAATGTTTTTTGTTAATGTTTTTTATTAATTTTTTTTATCAAAGTTTTTTTATTAAAGTTTTTTTATCAATGTTTTTACTAATGTTTTTTATTAATGTTTTTTATTCATGTTTTTCATCAATGTTTTTATTCATGTTTTTTGTTAATGTTTTTTATCAATGTTTTTTATCAATGTTTTTCATCAATGTTTTTATTAATTTATTTCATTAATGTTTTTTATTAAAGCTTTTTATTAATGCTTTTTATTAATGCTTTTTATTCATGTTATTTATTCATGTTTTTTATCAATGTTTTTATAATTTTTTTTTATCAGTGTTTTTTGTTAATGTTTTTTATTAATTTCTTTTTATCAAAGTTTTTTATTTTTGTTTTTTATCAATGTTTTTACTAATGTTTTTTATTCATGTTTTTACTAATGTTTTTTATTTTTGTTTTTACTAATGTTTTTTATTAATGTTTTTTATTAATGCTTTTTATTCATGTTTTTTATCAATGTTTTTTATTCATGTTTTTTATTCATGTTTTTTGTTAAGGTTTTTTATCCATGTTTTTTATCAATGTTTTTCATCAATGTTTTTCTTAATGTTTTTTGTTAATGTTTTTTATCAATGTTTTTTATCAATGTTTTTCATCAATGTTTTTATTAATGTTTTTCATTAATGTTTTTTATTAATGCTTTTTATTAATGCTTTTTATTAATGCTTTTTATTCATGTTATTTATTCATGTTTTTTATCAATATTTTTATCATTGTTTTTTATCAATGTTTTTTATTAATATTTTTTATCAATATTTTTATCAATGTTTTTTATCAATGTTTTTTATTTATGTTTTTTGTTAATGTTTTTACTAATGTTTTTTATTAATGCTTTTTATCAATGCTTTTTATTCATGTTTTTTTATTCATGTTTTTTATCAATGGTTTTTATCAATGTTTTTCATCAATGTTTTTATTAATGTTTTTTGTTAATGTTTTTTATCAATGTTTTTTATCAATGTTTTTTATCAATGTTTTTATTAATGTTTTTTATTAATGTTTTTTATTAATGATTTTTATTTATGATTTTTATTAATGAGTTTTATTCATGTTTTTTGTTCATGTTTTTTATCAATGTTTTTCATCAATGTTTTTATTACTGTTTTTTATTAACGTTTTTAATTAATGCTTTTTATTAATGCTTTTTATTAATGTTTCTTATCAATGTTTTTTACTTTAAAAAAATTGTTGTCCCTTTTTCCCAATGTTTTTCACTTTTTTGACGTTTAACATACTGTGTACTGTATGTACAGTGTATATATGTATAGTATATATACACTACATACTATATACTGTATATACAGTGTATATAAGTATCTTTTGGTTTTTAAGCCTCTTGCCTTTACTAGTCTGTCCTCAAATATGATGGAATATAATATTTATTTTTAATAAATTCCTTTTCTTTTTGATTTGGGGGGGCTCGGTAGGTGGGTGAATGGGGCTGGAAGGGTGGAACATTGTGTTATGTGTGTACATCTATGTGTGTCTTTGTGTTAGTGTGTGTGTGTGCGTGTGTGTGTGTGTTGGCGGGTATTGTATGAAGCACCTTGTGCTACATTTACATGCAGGCTGCGATTTGCCCAGGAGGGGATGCGTGGGATTTCCCCCGTTCTGGTCTACATCCATCCACGCACCTGCTGAATGCTTGAAATCGTTTGATTGATTGAGTCTGATTTAGATTTAGTAATCACCTTAGTATCTGTTCTGACTGCACATTATTCTGTACCGCTCTATTTACTTTAAATACGGATATTTATACATTATACTCTTTCCCAACTGTATGCATGTAAAATCTAGATATTTATATTTTTCAATTTTTCAGACGTTATATATGTATCACTCTACATGCTCTGCACAACCATATAAGCAATTAAGCCTTTAATTATTTTCATTCACATAACTAATATCTTGACTTTTCCACTGTGTTTTTAATTGTTTCTGTGTCTCTTAAGCTTTACATGTAATTTGTAATTAACAGTGTACTGTGGTGTGACAATAAAGAAATCTTGAATCTTGATTTAATCCGAGTCTCACCAGCAGAGGGCTCCAGCAGATGCAGGAGGTGACCATGATGCCGACCAGCTGCACCACCATCTCCGTGTCGTGGGACCTGGCCGAGCAGCGCTGGGAGCAGGATCTCTTCTTCAGCCGGGCTCTCACCAGCGTGATCCCGCTGATAGTGTTGCACACAAGGGCCGACGCCAGCGAGCTCAGAGCCAGCCCAGAGAACAGCATCACAAAGGCCAGATCCGTCGCTCCGGTGCCCTCCATCACCCTGATGAAGCACCACGTCCAGGGGTACTGGTACGTGTACGCACCCAGGCTGAAGAAGGGTAGAAGGGCCACGCATAGGGCCAGCAGCCAGATCAGGGCCAGGGCCACTTTAGTCCGTGCTGTGGTCACCAGACGAGCGTGCAGCAAAGGCCTAGTGACGCCAAGGCAGCGCTCGGCCGCCATGGCGCAGCCCAGGAAGAGAGGGCACAGGCCGAAGAACACCATGCAGCCGCCCAGGAACAGACAAGACGCATCCGGGTTGGCGGGATCGCCTCGAAAGCTGGAGACGTATCTCCTGAGTACGAGAGCTCCAGGGATGACGTGTCCGGCCAGATCTGTAGCCACCAGGGAGCTGGCGAAGAGCAGGAACGTGGCCTTCGACCGCCGCCGGAAGCGGTTGTAGGCCTTGGCGAGAATGATGAGGGCCACCACGTTGAACAGGATGCCCAGGGTCATGGTGAGACCGGCGGCTGTGGGGTTGTTGGGTGGGCGGGTGGCGTTGAGGGCCACAACGGCCTCCACCTCGGGCTCCTGCACCGTGGGGGTGTGGTTGCAGAGGGGAACGGTGGCAGTGATGCCCGAGGAGTTGTAGCGCTGCATGGCCAGCATCACCGCTGGGCTCTGGGTCTGATGTGCTTCCTCAGGGTGAGAAGATACTGAGAAGACAAACAAGATCAGGTCAAAGAGGACAGTACACACACACACACACACACACACACATACACCTGGACTCACATAAATACCTGGACACTTGACTTGACATTTGACTGATAATTTATGGTAAATGTCTTTTTTAAGCCAAAGTTTTTATTGCCATTATTATTAGTATTAGTACTGTTATTATTGTTGTCTTTATACTGTCTTCTTTCTCTCTATACTGTATTTTTTCTCTCTATACTGTGTTTTTTTCTTGCTGAAAACGTCTGCTGGAAATCCCAAAAGGATTAATTAAAGAGTCTAAGTCTTGTTGGGGAAACCGATCCAGATTGTTTTGTGGTTTGTATCTACTGCAGGGGCGTCAAACTCATTTTTCCAGAGGGCCACACTGGAAAGAGAGAATAATAAGTGCCATGACCAAGTTGTATGCTTATTCTACATTAACTTTCTAATTTTCCTTTGTATTTTGTCATGTGCAGCCTTTATCAGGTCTCGGTGCTTTTCACCCAGCTCACGGTCCCCTAAATTCAGCATAATTGAACTGTAAAGACCGCTAAACTTAATTGTCATGTGACCAGTCTAATATTTTAGAAGTGGAATATCCCTTCGTAGGATATCATTTGAATTGTCGTGGCTTAAAAATCTGCATCACATCTGCAAGCTGAGCGAGCAGTCGTGCTTTAAAAAAATTAAAGGGCCCCTCATAACTACCTCATGCCACTGACGCTACACTGAATGTCACTCATTTAGGCCTGATGTCCGTCTCCGTCTTCTGTCCCTGTGTAGGCGCTTTTACCTGCGGCTGATTTCTGAGGACTATGGTTACCTGGTCCTCAGGTCTCTGCAGGGTAAATCCAGACAGCTAGCTAGACTATCTGTCCAATCTGAGGACTATGGTTACCTGGTCCTCAGGTCTCTGCAGGGTAAATCCAGACAGCTAGCTAGACTATCTGTCCAATCTGAGGACTATGGTGACCTGGTCCTCAGATCTCTGCAGGGTAAATCCAGACAGCTAGCTAGACTATCTGTCCAATCTGAGGACTATGGTGACCTGGTCCTCAGGTCTCTGCAGGGTAAATCCAGACAGCTAGCTAGACTATCTGTCCAATCTGAGGACTATGGTTACCTGGTCCTCAGATCTCTGCAGGGTAAATCCAGACAGCTAGCTAGACTATCTGTCCAATCAGAGTCTCTGTTGACGACAAACTACTTCTGAACGTACACATGTTCCACCAAAACAACTTCCTTCCTGAGACTATTTAGCAGCGGCACCGTGGCTCCGTCCGGCGCTTAGCCCCGCCCACAAGGATTGTGATTGGTTTAAAGAAATGCCAATAAACCAGAGCAGGTTTTCCTCCCCTCCCTGAATGCTACGTGGACTAGCCAGACCCTCCTCCGCCCCGCTGTGAGGAAGGTCTAGCAATGTGAGACTAGCCTTCGTGTTGTCTACCCGTCAACCATGAAAAAAAACAGTTTTGGTCACTTTTTCTCAACATTATTATCGCTTCTTTTCAACATTTTTGTCACTTTTTCAATGTTGTGGGTGCTTTTTTTGATATTTTCAATGTTGACATTTTCAACACTTGTTTCGACGGGCCATTTTTTGTGCCAAAAAAAAAAGAATTAACTGAAAACTGGTCAAATTTGACCAGAGGACAACATGAGGCTAGCCACACCCTAATAATTTCCATGCAGTCCCTTACGGGTCTTTACATTTCACATCAACAGCGCACCGGGGGATAACTTCCAAAATGTTATTTCATCAATGTCGTCCCTCCAGACAGGCCAAGCTCCTCAGGGCAACGGGACTCAACTTCACAGCTCGACACATGCGTTTCCAGCCCTCTCTTATTCTGCTCTTCACACGAGGCAACACGGGAAGTCTGAACAAGTTCTGACAGTTTTTCACTGAAAAGTCCCAAAGGCATTCCTTTAAAATAGCTGTTATGATGCAGCACGCGATTTTGGCCATTTGGTGCAAGGTGCATGCACATACACACATAAATACACATGCACGGGACTGTGTAAATACATGTAAAAGAAAAGAAGGTCATACATGCACACAATAAGTAATAAATCGCACAAAGAGACATGCAAACGGTTGTGCATATGCATTATGAAAGGAAAACATATTGCTCAATATATACATTTGTATATATGCACATACATACACATATGTACTTTCAAAGTGGTTGTATACGACACTGGGTTTAATGTTTAATTTATCCTTTGTACGTTTTGATTTAATTTGTTTTGTCTTTGCCCAAACATGATTTTGATTGGCCTTTATTTTTTAAATCTCTCTCTTTATCTCTCTCTCTCTTTAACTTTTAATTTATCTTCATCATCTCTATTTGCACTAGCATAGTGTTTATTATTCAGAACATGAAGTTATAAATAAAATATATAAATTTAGATAAATATAGATATATATGAATACATATTAGTTTTCATCATGTACATTTAGTGTATTGCTAACATGATATTAACCAATATATACTATTTCACATATCGTGGTTTTATCATGTTATCGTGTATGTGGATATATATATCTATATATATCTATATATATATATAGATATATATATATGCATATAAAAGCATATAAAATGAAAGACAAACATTCCCTGTAGGATACAGTTTAAAGAAAAGAGAAATTAGAAATTTAGTATATTGTTAGAAACACAATAAAACCAACATATAGTATATTTTATATATGTGTAAATATACATACATATATTGTATATGTATGTAATACTGTATGCTGTATGTGTGTCATCTGATGTGCGTATGCTGTATATATACATTGTGGTTATGTTATGTCATTGACACACACACACACACACACACACACACACACACACACACACACACACACACACACACACACACACAAGGTTACAGTTCAAAGAAAAGAGTTTTTTAGTTTTTATTAATATAATTCCCCCTCCGAGTATTACATGTCTGTTCTGATATGCGTTTTCTCATGAGTTTAATTTCTCTTCTGTTAAATGTTATTTTGTCACTTCAAAGCATTTCAATAAACCCAAACTGTAAATATTAACAAGGAATGTGAGTCTTTCTCGACCAAACATGTTGACATAATAACACGCTGAGTGACAGCCTCGGGGCATTTAACCCTTACATGAACCATCCCCCTAACCTACCTTTAACACTACAACTCCATGGAGAGGATCAGGATCGCTCAGATCTCCCCAATCACTCATAACTGAAGCCACTTCCAGAGAATTAATCCACGTTGCTTGTGAGGTCTTCTGGTGTTGCTCCAAAGTAAAAGGACTTCTTCACCTGAAGTGTTTTCCTCATTCTGCAGCAGAGACCACAGCATGTCGCACTCTTCTTCACCTCCTCTGTGAACAAGCAGCCTCCCTGTGACATGGCACAAGCCCGTCCTCCTGCACTCCGCAGCCGGCTGCTTTTATACGGCCGAGCTGCACCGGCTCACATCGCCTCTGGGTGTCTCAGGCGCTGTGAGTGTCCTCCAAGCAGAGTGAGTGGGTCGCCGCGCAGACCCAGAATGAATGGGCCACTCAGAGAAAGAAACCCAAGAGCAGAAGCATGCACGCACATCTAAAATCCAGCTGACTCACCCTCTGCACTCCAACACACCACAGCACAGCACACAATAATGAGATATAGGGGATTAAATGTTAAGCGCATGACAAAAACAACTTGTAGAATTAGAGATCTGCTTTGGGCTGCAGGGAAAATCTCCTTTTAAGTATCACTTTACAAGCAGTATTTTTTTTTCTCAACCCTCGTGTTGTCCTCCCGTGTCAAAAACGCACAAAAAGTTGACATTTTCATCCCTTTTTTAGACTATTATTTAGTTTTTACCACCACCACCTTTAGCGTTGCACTACTTTTTGGAATTTGTGGTTAATAACCCTCATTTATACAGAATTATACCTAATAGTTGAATTAAAAATGCAGAAACTATGAATTATTTTGACTAATAGTTAGGATCAGAGGAATGAAAGTGATCAGTTGTATTTATAAAGAGCGTTGGAAGGAATCCAATCCAGATTTTATGGTAATTTGGTTGAAAAGAAACTCATATTTCAGATATAGACATTTTTTAAAGGGTCAGATTTGACCCGAGGACATCAGGAGAGTTAAATAAAACAAAAGAAATGCAAAATAAATAAATATGTATTTACGTTAAGGTGGAAATAAAAGAAGCAAATAATACTCTAGTGGAGTAAAGATACAGCCTTTAAGTTGTTAAGTACTAAAGTAGTTGTACTTCATTACTACACATTGCTGCTTAAACTGAGACACGGACGTAACATCCCAGATTTTATTGATGGTACAGCTGCAGACAGGAAAGGGGGGGCATCTAGCAAAGGGATTCGAACCCTGGGCCGCTGCGTTGAGGACTGAGCCTTAGTACACACACTTACACGCTCTACCAGGTGAGATGCACGGGAGCCACTATAAGCACGACTTCACAGCTGCAACCAATGATTATTTTCATTGCAGATTAATCTGTTGATTATTTCCTGGATGAATGGATGAGTCGGTTTTGGGCTCCAAAATATCAAAATGTGGTAGAAAATGTGGATCATTGTTTCCCAAAAAGCCCAAGACGAAGTCCTCAAATGTCTTGTTTTGTCCACAACTCAAAGACATTCAGCTTACTGTCCCAGAGGAGAGAAGAAACTAGAAGATATTCACCTTTAAAGGTCCTGTATGAGTCCCCCCTCCGCCCCCCCAGCCTTCCCATGGCCCCCAGTGGTTAGAAATGGTGATAGGTGTAAACCGAGCCCTGGGTATCCTACTCTGCCTTTGAGAAAAGGAAAGCTCAGATGGGCCGATCTGGGATCTTCCCCTTATGAGGTCAAAAGGGGCAAGGTTACCTCCCCCTTCTCTGCTTTGCCCGACCAGAAAATCCCCCCCCCCCATGAGAGAGAGAGACATCATGGCTTTCAAACGAGCAAAGTGACATTTGTGAAGGCCACACCCCCAGCGATAATGCCCATGTTTTTTTAATCCTCCTTGTCCTCCTTGGCTACCAGCAACTGCATGGAGGGGGGCGGGGTGTCACAGAAGGCTTGTATCATGTGGACAGTGATCTTGTCATTACTTAGAATTCCTCATTGGGAGGGGGGGACAGAAACTACACACAGTAGCTTAAACTACATTTTCCTGATGACACTTACATACTTTTACTTAAGTAACTTTTTCCATGCAGGGCTTTTACTCATAACAGAGTATTCTCATATGTGGTATTAGTACTTATACTTAACTAAAGGATCTGAATACTTCTACCAACACTGAGCTGAGCTGTGTTTGGTTGAACGAGCGTTACGTGCTTTCACTGCCTGAGAGACTTGCCTCTTGTTTGTTAATTCTGCAGAAATTAAACCATTTTGCTCTTCTGAAGAACCTCAACATGTCTGTGGTCGGCTCGGATCAACGTGAACCAGCTGGGCCTCCCGCCTCGACAAGCACGGCCGTCCCCTTCTGTAGCTACAGCTGGGATTGCAAATGGTTCTCCAGCTCACTGGGAGCGCGGCCAGGCCGTGGCTGGGGGGTCTGAGGGGGGGGGGAGGGGATTTAATGCTGCGATAAGAAAATATAATCAAAAGGATCTGGTGCAATCTATCGTCCTGAGAGAAGAAATGACATCCCAGCGAACACAGCGAAATGTGCTTCACTTAAACATTTTAATATTACAGCGTTATTCATCAATGGAAAATGGAGCCGAGGCCAGGAAGTCTGTCGGAGTGACAATGTATTTGAGTGAGTCAAAGCATAACGTTCAAGCAGATGCTGAGAAAAGCTGAGCACGAGCAAGGGGCTATTAGAGCGTGAGGGTTTTAATCAGAGGTGGGTAGAGGAGCCAAAACGTGTAATAAAGTAAGAGTACTGTTACTTCAGAACAACGTGACTCAAGTAAAAGTACTGTTACTTCAGAATAATGTGACTTAAGTAAAAGTTCTGTTACTTTAGAATAATGTGACTTAAGTAAAGTAATTATCCAGATAATAACTTGATCCAGGTAACTCTGTCTCAAGATATGTCCCACGTAATAAAAAGGATTCACACATCAACATTTGAGATTCTGACTAGTAATTGAAATTCAAAATGCCACCTTTCCTGCTCCGCTTTAATGGGATTCACCTGACGTCTCACGCTTGTCCCTTCACCTAGTCCTGGGTCTTCCCCAAGGCCACCGGGCAGCAGACACCGGGCAGCGGCCACCGGCCACCGGGCAGCAGACACCGGGCAGCGGCCACCGGACACCGGGCAGCAGACACCGGGCAGCAGACACCGGGCAGCGGCCACCGGGCAGTCGCCACCGGCCACCGGGCAGCAGACACCGGGCAGTCTTTTTTACAGCGCGGCATCGACACACTACAGTCCCGCCGGGAAAAGTCCCGACTCCCCCGGTTGCCACTCCTCATCTGGTTCCCAGTGCAACATTTTCTAACCATCTAAACAACTGTTACAGTAGTCTAGGGTTTAAGTCAAACTCGCGACAACAATAGAGACAAGTAATGCATGTTAATAAAAGTAAAGCAGAACACATACAGAAGACAAAGGAATAACTGTTTAAACACGTTTATTTGGGATCAGATGCCAGCTGATTTAACACATGAGACTCCAGGATTAGCCTTAGCCTGGCTGTTGGCCTGCTCTGGACCAGGCTAGCCGCAAAGAATAAATCTCCATGGTTACTTGGCTGGGTTTAATTCAATCTGGAACCGAGTTAAAGCTAAATTCATCCAGGATCACTTGAATATTCCGACTTAATCCCTTATCCTGGTTTCGTGCAACAGGCCCCCCGGGAGGAAACACGGGAAAACAACAGAAAACAGAACAAAGAAGCAGGATAAAAACCAAATCCATAACAGTACGGAGCAACGCCACCGCTGCTAAACAGCCTCGGGAAGGACCTTGTTTTGGTGGAACGCGTGTACGTAGATGGGTTGTTTTAGTCGTGCAACAGGAAACTCAAATTGGACACAAATCAACACCTCTAACACAAAGAAAGGGGACGGACGTCCGGCGAAATTCCAACGGCACCCGAACAATCCCGAAAGGGGAACGTCGTGGTTATAGAATACCGTGTCCTCATCATTCGCAGGATGAAGGAGGACCCAAACGCAGAGCAGGAGGGAGCACACAAAAAGGCTTTATTAAACACAAAAACAAAGTCCAACAAACCACAGAATCTAAACCAGAGTCCAAAAACCAACAAAAGTCCGGGGGGGACAAGAAAGGCAAAAACAATAAACCAAGGCAGGGGAAAACTCACGACTGCAACAGGACGACAAGCAGCATGGCACCAGGAAACAAGGACGATCTGACGAAAGATAACGGGAACACAGAGGTTAAATACAAGAGGTGTAACGAGGTAACGAGGTAACGAGGGACAGGTGAGACGTCAGGTGAATCACATCAGGTCGGGGCGGGAAAGGTGGCACTTTGAATCTGAAAGTAAAATGCAATTGCGTGGTTGTTTGTAAAGTTTTGGTGAGTCAAGGCGTTAGAACGTGCAGGGGCAGTACAACGGCGAGACCACTCTGGAGGGTCAGTGTGGGTCTGGAGAGCTCCATGGTTTAGTCGTGCTATCGGTTCAGTAACTTCCTTTGTTGTGAGAGACCAAACAGGAAGACAGTGGGACACAAGGAGCAACACAACACAACTGCATGTGAATAAGTTTCAGAAACATATGATCTGATCTTGTTTTAAAGATAGAGTTTCTGATTCAATTTGTGTTTTTTGTTTGTGCAATTAACATGGCAAGATGATTGTGATTGGTATAAAGAAATGCAATCAACCCAGAGCATGTTTTTTCTCCTATCCCAGAATGCATTTGTGGTGTGACCAGACTTGCGAGAGAGGTCTGGCAATGCGAGAAGTAGGATTTCATGTCTGATTGACTTGGCTCTGAGGAATTAATCCCACCTCTGTGTGTGCCATCGTCTCACGTACTGTGGACATGATCATGGAAAGACAAGCTGTTTCTTTTCACAGTCTTTGCTGCTGTATCTTAACTCCACATGGATGCTATTTTCTTGTGCAGCCATGTTAATTGCATGTATTTATTTGCACAAAAGGGACACATAAAACACATAACACCGCGCTGTAAAAAAGAAAGTGTCATAAGTGGTTTTGTGATGTGTACACCGACTACACTGGACAACAACGTGCATCAGTTCAGCAATCATTTTCAAACACCCCGCCCCCCCCCCGCCTGTGAGGCCTCCGACCCCAGTAGCACCACCTTTTCCAGGGTTGTGTTTTGGACTGTGAATGCCTCTCTTCATTCATTCCACATGATGTTTGGCTGATTGGCCGAGCCTGGACTCAGTGAAAACACCCAGAGACTTACAGAAACACCAGGCTTGCAGCAGGGAACGCTGTGTGTTTCTGAGGGCCATCATGTACGCTAACTTCCCAATTTTGAACTGTGTACTGTGGTATGACAATAAAGATTCCACCCAACGCTCTTTGCCAAGTACAAATCTCTACTTTCATTAATTTTGGGGCGTCTAATTCAATTTTATAGCATTGTAAAACAAAGTGACGTGTTTTTGAAATAGTATTGAGTAAAAGTTGACATATTCCAGTCTGTGATTATCATCAACATCCATTCCTTTAATTTTAGTCTGAATTATTCCTAATTTCTGCTTTTCTAACTCAAACATTAGGTATAATTTCCTATAAATGAGGTTTATTGACCATAAAGTCCAAAAAGATGTAAAACTAAAGTTAATAAGTTAGTGTTACGTAGTGTTGAAAACGTCAAAAAAAGTGAAAAACATTGAAAAAAAGTGACACAAACGGAAGAAAAAGTCAAAACATTGATCATTGGTTGAAAACATCCATCACCATGATCCAATTTACTCAATTAATTTGTCAATGATTGTTAGAAAAAAGTGCAGCCACTGATTTACTGAGGCTTCAACGTCGATGTAGTTTGTGTCTAACGTGTAATATCACCGACGGATGAAAAGACCTCGCTCTGTCTCGGTCCTCAGGGCGCCACGCGTCCTCACGGCCATTACTCACGCACGGTGACGCACTCCCCAAATAAAGGTCAATGTCGAACACACTCACACGACTGATGCTGTGCTTCATGTCCATCAGAGACGGCAAAATCACTCCCTTTCCGTAATAGAAGTACAGATACTTGTGTTAAAAGTACTTCTCCTGTAAAAGGGGAAGTACTGATTATCCGCGCCATTGTCCGAGATGACAACTTCTTGTACAAAACTGAAGCAACGAGCCAATTTTGTTAAATGTAAGGAGTAGAAAGTACTGATGCTTGTGTTAAAATGTAAAGAGCATAAGTAAAAAGTTGCCACAAAAAGACATAGTTAAGTAAAGTAAACAAATTTGCACTTCCCATCTCTCCTGTCCATCATGTATGCCGGGCTAGTCCTATACATGTAATATCTCCGATGCTTGAATGAACAGAAGCCCCTGAGCGGCTCAGATTATCGTACCTGTCGGTCATCAGGTGTGTTTAATGAAATTCACCCAAGTGTGAAATAGTGTCAGGACAAGAGCAGAGGCCTCTTATCATCAGACTCTGTGAAAGGACATTTAAACTCCATTGCTGATGATGATAAATGTGAAAAAGGCTCAAAAGAGTGTTTGAGAGGGACGTCATCCCTGCAGATGAATAACTCCATTTAATGCATGAGATCAATCTAATGGATCTCCTGCAGTTACAGCCCAAATACTGTTGGTTTATGGAGGCTGGTGATTAGATCAGATTACATTAGATTCAACTTTATTGTCATTACACAGGTACAAGGCAACGAAATGCAGTGTGGGTCTAACCAGAAGTGCAACAGCAGCAGGTGCAGGATATACACTGGTTCCATAAGTGCAGGACATGGGTATGACCTGGATGAATATAGATATTAATGCTATTATAAACAGAATTTTATAGATAGATGTGGCATGTGATTATGCAGGCATTTCTCATCAGACTTACCCTCACAGCTGAAAAGAGACCTTTGGGAAGTCACGGGAAGACTTTCACTCGAGTGTGAAGTCCAAATTATCCGTCCTGTGCGATTATAATGTTTTTCTCTGCGCTCAGTTTTTCCACCTCGAGCTGCAGAGCTCGTCAACACAAGTCAATCACAGCAGCAAAGCTCAGGACACGCGGAGGAAAGTAGAAATCAGGTATTTTTGGACCAGGTGTTACAGTATAGAAGACATAATTACCTTCTGTGGTGCGCACGCATGCTTAGAGATCATCTATGAAAATGAAGGTTACAGGTTATTTTAATTCCAAAGGCCAGGGGAACTTCATGAGGATGCATAGCATCCTGGTCCATTAGTCCATGTAATAACTGGTCTTTAAAAGTAAAAAGTGTAGAGCCCAAAAGTGTTGGAAAATGTACTTGAGTTGGTCCAGACTCTTGTTTCTACAATTTATTTCACAATGGTCTGAACTTACCACACAAGTTCAATCCAAGCACAAAATGAAGAAGTGAATTACAATATCCTGAAGACCCATTTGTCAGAAAACAACCTTGTGTTCACTTCATAACAGTTCCTACATGATGATTTTTATCCAAACCAATCATGAACTGAGTGTAATTCTGAATCAGAAATACAGTTTTCTCACATTTTGGAATCTTTTTACTACTGTAACATTGGGTAAAAAACCCTGTTTTGTGCCCATTTTAAACTCATGCAGCACTAAAACTGCACAGAAGTGTGTGATACTATTCCCCGACCGGGGGAACAAGTTCTCAGTGAAGTGGCGTGTCAACATCTAGATGAATCTGGTCTTTCATAGTTGAAGGAAACCCCCCCCTGAAGGACCCGTCCAGTGCACCTCGCCCAGTGAAGGACACGCTGGGGCTCACAGGCGGGTCGTAGACGAGTCTTTGCACAGCGCTGCGGTGCTCGTTCTGCTTATCAACTCTCAAATTTGTTTGTTTTGTCTCAACAGCAGAACTGCTGGGAAACTACAAAATGAGACCTCGGCTCCTCTTATCATTACACCTAATGGACTAATGTTCATGCTCATGAGGATTTGCAAAAAAGAATCATCACAGCCTTTAAATCTGTTTTTTTTTGTGATCAATTTTTATTTATTTAGAATTTAAGAACAATTACAAACAATTACACTGAGACATAACGGACTAAGGGACTAAAAGGGCAAAAAAAAAAATTGATTTCTGTAGGATTGACCTAATTTCTCGTAATTTCAGACGTTTATATAAAATTACTTTTTAGTAGTTATTTTCTTTTCCTAGCATAAATAATACATCTGTGACATTCTCTCTTGAATTACATAATATAACTCGGTATCAGAATGCATCAGAAGTGTACAAAAGTTACAATTTAGAAAGCGGACGTTGCTGAAACAGCAGCAGGTGTGAAAAGAAAACAGGACACCTGGAAATTCAGTATAATCACACAAATATTCCAGGAGGGTTTTAGTGGTGATCTGCTCAAAAGAAACCCATTTTTCAGGTAAACTTTGAAGCATCCTGTGCTGAAATTCATCAGGTTCGCTGACACGATCATATTCATTTTACAGAGACAGGCATCAGAATAAAGAAGGGTTAAGTTCTTCATTAAACACACACTTGAATGTTGTTGTTTGAGCCACACTCCCCCGCCCACACCAGCGTTTATGTGGCTGCATGTCGTGTTCATGGTCGACGGCTAATTAAATGTCAGAGTGGGGCTTGAACTGGCTCTTTTTGGACCCACAGTGTCGTGCCCAAACCTCTCATAAAGGACTACATTCACAAAGGGCCAGCCAGTGAAAGTAGCGGTCCTTCCTGGGGTCGGCTAGATCGAGACCAGATGCTGCAGACTCTTCCCTCTGCAGCACATCAGCCCAACACAGCGCTGGATCTCCTCCGTTACTTGTTTTCTCGAGTTGAGAAAGCATTTTCAACCAACCCACGACCCACTTCCAACATGTAAGGGGAAAAAGCTGTTAACCCTCGAGTTGTCTTCCCGTGAAAATTAAAGGTCAACACTTTTATCGACGCTCTTTAATCAATGTTTTTGACTTTTTCTTCCGTTTTTTGGTCCCTTTTTTCAACACATTTCTCGCCGTTTGTCACTTTTTTTCAACAACACTAAGTTATTAACTTTAGTTTCACAGTTATTTTTGGAATTTATGGACAATAAACCTCATTTATAGGAAATTATACCTAATGTTTGAGTTAGAAAAGCAGAAATTAGGAATTATTGAGACTAGAATTAAAGGAATGGATGTTGATGATAATCACAGACTGGAATATGTCAACTTTTACTCAATACTATTTCAACAACACTTCCATTTGTTTTACAATGCTATAAAATTGAATTGAAGGACAATCCACAGATAAGGGACAGATACAAAAATAAATCGTCTTCTCCTTCAGGGAGGACACACAGAGATTCAAAAACACCCCAAAAGGCATTGTGAACCAGTATATGAATAATTAACACGTTATAGAAGGACATGTGAAATCATGCTTAAATGTAATTTTCCCATTACAATAAATAAGTTATGCATTGTAATGCTGTGAGTTAAAAAGTGCTTAATGACTCAAATCATAATTAACCCCTGTGCTGTCTTCCCTGTGACCATGAAAAACATTTTTGTTGCTTTTTACAAAGTTTTTTTCATGAGGTTTGTGTATTTTTTGGTATTTCTGATGTCGATTTTGACGCTTTTCCCAACATTTTTCACCCGTATTTCAACTTCCTTAATTTCAGATATAAAAAAAAACTTTAAAACGGGTCAAATTTGACCCGAAGAAAACACGAGGATCAAAAGAGGTGCTGTGGTCTTAATTTTAAAACTTAACTTGCAAAACTTACTAATTAAAACTATTACCAACGAAAAAAATCCTCGGCCCGCCACGCGAGCTGAACACAAATCAGAAACCACAGCAAACAGCTGACGTAAGAAGTAGTTTACCACGTTTATCAAACACGTTGTTTGAAACTCACGTGACAAGTTGCTGCAGTCATGAAGTGGCGAAGTCATTCTTTGTCCCTATCTGGCACCGAGTCCCCCGGCCCGCTGTTAAAACAACACAATGACGCCATTGAAAGATGCTATCTCACCTTGTTCCTGTCCTGGTGTCCAATCACCTGCAGCAGTTTCCTCTTGACCTCCGAATATAATGGGCCCCCCCTCAGGGGAGGGCTCAGTGGTCCACACCACTATTGACAACTATTTTGGACGATTCCAGGATATGTGTCCCATTTGCATTGTTTTATTTATTTACAGAAGGCCGAAAGCTAAACTTACTCACATGAACTGACAACACGGAGGAGCATGAAGACCGAAATCTCCCGAAACACCAAGTTGTTAGGGTTACAACTGTTAGGGTTTCTGTTTTTATTTGGTCTCTGTATCCTGTTTTCTGTTATTTGTTCTTGTGTTTGTGTCTTTTCTCCCCGGTCTGGTGTTGTTGGTCCTGTCTCGTGTTCCCCTGAGCGTCTGCAAGTTCTGTTTCCTGTTTTATTCTGAAGTCTGGCTTTTGTCTCGTCCTGTCTTCAGTTTTACTTCCTGTGTCTTCCCACTCTTGCGATTACCTGATGTTTTCCACCTGCTTCCCCGCCCTCTTGTCACCCTCTTGTGCTGGTTCTACTCCAGTTCTCTAAGAACCAGCTGGATCTTCCCCAGCCTGAGAGCCAGCAGACCGGTGGTTCCCTCCCCAGACCACGGTGGTTCTGGTTTCCCATCCACGTCCAAAGCTAACATTAACAGCTCTCCATGGTTGACAGCTGTTTTTGAACGTCATGGTAACCCCGCCCCCCCAGCACCTGACATAACCGGTTCTTATCTCTAGACCAGCGCCACGTTGGTGCTGAGTTGGAACCCGTGTTCTCGGCCCAGAACCAGGTTTGTATGTGTAGAAAAGCAAAGACCCGGTTCGATATCTGGCCCTGACTCCGAACCAGCACCAGAACCGCCTCGGTGGAAAAGACACACAAGATGGACCAGTGTTGGTCATGTGTGTGTGTGATGTGTAATGTCCCCGCCTTATACGCTGGGCCGAGGAATCTCACGTACAGATTCACACAATATACCGAGTCAAATAATACAATTTTTAACTGGTATACACAATCCTACACTTGGTGATATCAGATAATCATCAAACCTCTGGAAACACTGGAACACACACCTGTACCTGCTCTAATGATTGGGCATTGCTATTTGCATGTTTGCATGTATGTGTGTCTCTTTTGTGTTATTCTTTGGGAGTCAGGTTGTCTATGTGTGTTTATGTTTGTGTGTTTGGTTTGTACCCCTCTTGTTGAGTGTTGTGTGTACTTTGTATCTGGACCTTGAGTCTGTAAATTAAAATAAAGACTGAGTATCTGACTCTGAGAGCCACGGACCAAGGGCCAGTATTTGACTAATTGGGACTCATGAAGGACGTCTACTGCTGTTGGTGTGTTGATGTATGAGGAGACCTAAAAGTGTCCCGGAGCTGAGTGAGTGCTTGTTGTTCCAGGTTAGGATGCTTCTGCACACAAGGTTGTCAGCAGCTGCAGGGGGGTGGGGGGGGCAGTTGTCACTGTTGATGAAGGCTTTGGACCTTGAAGCGAATGTGGACGTCAAATCGGATCAGCGTTGTCGGTGTGAGGCTGAAAACAAAACTGCCCAGTTGGAATTACCCCAAAATAACATGATTGATTCCACCCAACGCTCTTTGCCAAGTACAAATCTCTACTTTCATTAATTTTGGGGCGTCTTATTCAATTTTATAGCATTTGAAAAACAAATGGAAGTGTTTTTGAAATAGTATTGAGTAAAAGTTGACATATTCCAGTCTGTGATTATCATCAACATCCATTCCTTTAATTTTAGTCTCAATAATTCCTAATTTCTGCTTTTCTAACTCAAACATTAGGTATAATTTCCTATAAATTAGGTTTATTGAACATGAAATCCAAAAATAACTGTAAAACTAAAGTTGATAAGTTAGTGTTACGTAGTGTTGAAAAGGGCACACAAAGTGACAAACGTTGGAAAAAAGGGACAAAAATGTAAGAAAAAGTTAAAAACATTGATGAAAAGCGTCAATAAAAGTGTTGATTTTCAATTTTGACAAAGACAACACGAGGGTTAAGTACAGTATTGAAGTGTACTTCGTTACTATACATCTCTGCTTATAATGAGTCACGGACGTAGCGTCCCAGACGGTAACAAAAACAGTCAGTGTTGACTTTTGGTTTGAAAACACGTCTCCGGGTGTGTTTGTTTGACCCGTCCACCCACCGAGCCGCCGCTGCCGCCTACGCACATTTGTGGGTTCTTATCTTGTTTGCTCGTTGGTTCACGCCCACGATAATTAGAACGGCCACAAACACAACTACCAGCGTGGGTCGTTAAGACGCTTTCACTGTGCAACTATACCGACGTTTTTATTTGTTCAGGACCAAACCAACTGCCATATTTCGGAAAAAATAGTGGCCTGTGATAATATTAGTCCTTTTGCAATGTTTTTTTCTATCCTCCACATCCTTTTTCGAGCTATTATTATTATTATTATTTAATATTGTGTGTATTTATATTGTCTCCTAGTATTTCATGTATATTTATATTGTGACTGATTTCGCTGCTGTAACACCATAATTTCCCATTTTATTGTGATCAATATCCATCTATCTATCTATCTATCTATCTATCTATCTATCTATCTATCTATCTATCTATCTATCTATCTATCTATCTATCTATCTATCTATCTATCCATCTATCTATCCATCTATCTATCTATCTATCTATCTCTCTATCCATCTATCTATCCATCTACCTATCTATCTATCTATCCATCCATCCATCCATCTATCTATATAATCCACCCATTTATATCTATCTATCTATCTATCTATCTATCTATCTATCTATCTATCTATCTATCTATCTATCTATCTATCTATTTATCTATCTATCTATCTATTTATCTATCTATTCCACTCATCCATCTATCTATCTATCTATCTATCTATCTATCTATCTATCTATTCCACTCATCCATCTATCTATCTATCTATCTATCTATCTATCTATTCCACCCATCTATCTATCTATCTATCTATCCATCCATCTATCTATCTATCTATCTATCTATCTATCTATCTATCTATCTATCTATCTATTCCACTCATCTATCTATCTATCTCTAGAGTTTTAGAGGCTGCGTTGGTAATTATAAATGAAAGTTTCAACAGCGTTTTGGTTATAAACTCAGGGGACTCTCTCAAGACCGATTCCCAGAGAGAGCAATGTCAAATACATAAGAAGAGAAACAGTTTGATAGATAATGAGACAGATTTAAAACATATGGAAGGTGATTTATTCCCGGCAGAAAGCGTGGACTCAATCTGATCAAAATGTGTCATGCTCCCAGTTCCAAATGAGAGCTGTTTGCAGACTCCAGATGTTTTGGCATTAATTGACACTTTCTGTAAGCACATCCACTTACAGTACGCTCTGACTGGCAAAGAGGCTTTTTAGGGACTGAATGAGTTCATCTGCCCAATGCCTTGCCTATTAGATGAGGTCATGCTTACTGATTCAATATCCCACAACATCACACTCCAGAAGAAGTCACCGTCGTGAGCATTTATTGATCAAGCAAATGGTTTTCAGGAAGGATTGCTGTTAAAACGCCGCCCAAAAGATGGGAAGAAAAAGAGCTGAGTCAAATGTGAGAAACCAATTTTCAGGCCATGTCTAGAAACCAGACAGACAGAAGTCTGAGAGACTGCAACCTGGAGGAAATACCACGATCAAACAAACCAGTAAATCCCAGTGCTAATGGAAGCGTGAACATGACTTGACCTGAAAAAGCCTCACAGAGGAATCTCTCACACTCGGGGGTTATGGAAAGGAGGTCTCCATCCATTACATTACATTTGTTTTACATTACTAGTCATTTAGCTGACTTACAATTGTATTTCAGAGCAACTAGGGGTTAAGTGTCTTGCTCAGGGACACATTAGTTTATGTATTGCTGTGGGATTCAAACCCAGGTCTTCCAAACCAAAGGCATGTGCCATCACCTCCACATATCACCTAATGAAACAAGCCACTAAATCCCACTGCTACTGGAAGCTTGAACATGACATTACATGTCATTTAGCTGACTTACAATTGTGTTTATGAGCAACTAGGGGTTAAGTGTCTTGCTCAGGGACACATTGGTTTATGTATTGCTGTGGGATTCAAACCCAGGTATCCAACACCAAATCACCCCCACATATGACCTAATGAAACAAGTCACTAAATCCCAGTGCTACTGGAAGCTTGAACATGACTTGACTTGAAAAACCCTCACAGAGGAATCTCTCACACTCGGGGGTTATGGAAAGGAGATTTCCATCAATCAAAATCACACAGTGGAATGTAAACAAAGTCGAATGCAGAGCTTTTTTCCTGCGGGATTAAATGCAGCCAAAAGCCTCAAATATGTCTTTGTTTTTGCATTCATTTATACCATTTTTTTTTAGCATGACATCTTGTTCCATCATGATTTTTATGTAGTGGGAAAGACTCGCTGCTCTGGTTCCTCCCAGCTGTTATGAAAAGCAACACGCTGAGCTGCGTGTTTGAGTTACAGTGTGTGATGACATAATAAATCATGCTTACTCAGGACTGTCAAATGAAAATGTAAGCCAATGCACGCTCACATGGTCTTTTCATGCTGACAAAACAACAAAAGTAATAAAAAAAAAGAGTTTTGAGTGTATTTCGAAGCATGTGTGCTAGTGGAATAACCTCATTGTGTGCTTCATTATACATGGGAAGCTATCGGCCAAAGTCTTCATCTTGCAACAAGCGCTGTGTTGTGCAGTGCAATAACTCAGAGTTAATAACATTAACTTAACTGTGACTTCTCGCTCACAGACGTGTGCAGAGATAAACAAGGGTGGGTCTAGGTTTTCACTCAACACCTCTTTTGTGTTCCCACCGCGAGGGACACACACGCTCCACAGTCTGAAGCCGAGGATCAGCGAGGTTCGATGTATGTCACTGGAGAGTTTTGTTAATAGAAAAAATGTGGTTAAAATACAACAGAGGCCAACTTTTTAAAGCAGTGCATGATTTCAGATACGGTATCTCTAATATAAGCTGTACACATTAGCATGTCCAGCTAACTAGCTTGCTACCTTCAGATCAACAACAACTCATTGTTAACTTTAAAGTCCCCATGCCATGATCCTCTTTGGATGCTTTTATATAGACCTTAGTGGTCCCTAATACTGTATCTGAAGTCTCTTTATATAGACCTTAGTGGTCCCTAATACTGTATCTGAAGTCTCTTTATATAGACCTTAGTGGTCCCTAATACTGTATCTGAAGTCTCTTTATATAGACCTTAGTATAGGCCACTAGAGCCCAGCAGAATAAATATGGCTATGTAATATGAACAATGTATTAACCACATGAACATATATGTGCAATGTAGTAGCAGTGACATTATACCAGATTAAGAATAATATATAAAGATATATGCAGTGTTTTATGAGGATATACAAATATCTCACGTTGTCTGTAATGATGATGGCGTGTAAGGAACCAAAATGGTCAAACGTAGCAAAGCTAGCTTACATATATAATAAAGGTGATTGAAAGTAGTTGTACATGCTGCAGTGTTCATTACAGAGGCTGCGTGACTTCATTCTGCTGTGATAATCTTCTCTCTCGCTCTCTTGACTTTACTGTGCGACTGTGTGAGTAACCGCTGCATTTTTCCTTTTGTGGTCAGGCTTCGGACTGCGGGAACTAATCCACACAGCTGTGGAGCCTCACGGTAGAAAGCCTCCTCTGTTACTGAAAAAAACACAAGAAAATGTAATGAAGTGAAGGACAAAGGGCTCTGCTACCAATGAAACCACATTCCTGTAGGCCGGAGGAATGAGGAAAAGCCAATTACTGGATCTTGGGGTCACATATTTCCTGTTGTGCCTTTCATGGAGGGTATCTTGTCATCACAAAGTAATGGTTTGGGTGAGATCTGGATCAGGAATGACAGGATAATGACAAGAAATGAGACCAGCCATGAAGGGGGCTTGTTTGCATTTCTTTAGACCAATCACAGTGGTCTTGGGCGGCGCTGAGCTCCGTATGCAGCGATGGCGGCTCTGCTAAATAATCTCAGGAAGGAAGTTGTTCTGGGGGAACATCTGCACCCTGCAGAAGAAAACTCCACATCCAATATTAAATGAAGTTAACTGTTGGCACAATACACTAACGTGAGCGAATACATGGTTTTACCAGTGTTTTACCGTGTGGACTTTCCTCAAAACTAGCCACTTTTAGCATGTAGCTTACTAGCTCGTTACTAGCAAGCTACATGCTAGTTCATTCCTAACCCTTTTAAAACACAAAAGTCTCAAAATAGTGTAGCAAAGTTATTAATTCCACGTACCATTAAAAGGCGACTTCTCATTTAGCTAGTTGTTTCCATGAGATAGGCTTTTCTGCAGCATGAGCGCCATCTATTGGTGCTATTCCACAGACTTTAGGGTACATTATTACACACTTTCACCAGTCTGCTTCGGCCCGCTTCATGCAAACTGGAGCTCTTTGTGGTGACGAATGTGATTGTGAAACACTGTTCTGCTATTTCCTGGAATAAACGGCTGCGATAGCCAACGAAGAGCGACGTTTTTCGTCCGTAACACAACACAACGCAAGAGATAGCGTACACAACCGCTACAATAGCATCATCTGACCGATGGAGGCAGCAGAAGATCAGAAACTCCCTTGTTGTGCAAGGTAAAATGACTGTTTTTGTCAAAACTCCTTCAATCATCTTTCCCAAAGGGCTGCATGTGAAACTAAGGTGTCTTAAATCCATTTAGCTGCTATCCCCGTCCAAAACAGGACACTGCTTAGCTTCCGTGTCGGTGTAGCCGCTATCCGCTATTTACTGTAGCTAACACTCTGATTATGGAGAAGCAGCTCATGCAACTACACTAAACACACATTCAAACTATCCATTCAAGCCCAAATTACAATGGTGTTGGTCATTAAAGCTAAAGGAACTTTGTGCAACTTTCTCTGAGCAACAGAATTGGGTGTGATACATATTTGTTTTGCATTTTACAGCCACAAAATAATATAAACAACCCCAAAATACTCACTCCTGTTCAAAGTCCCATCTATGGCATCCGCTATGTCTCTCATTGCGACGTAGAAAGCATCCATTACGGAGCCATTAGTTCATGTAATGTGTTATTCCCAGCAATCCTCACAATCTCGCCTCTGTTCAGCCTTTCCGCTCTGAGGGGAGAGACTGCAGGTCAAGCAATGATTGCAGACAGGGTAAACACAGCGCATGCTGAAAATATTGAGTCTAAAATAGTCATTAAATAAAAAAAATAAAAAATAAGAAGCATTTTAACTTTGTGTCTACCGTTGTACTTTCAAAGATCTAACAAAGGATGTTTAGTTTGCTTCATCTGTGGTCAGGTCAACGCCCCAAAATTCCACTTTTGATTCAAAATGAAGCCTCTTTTTGTTTAAGGAAGCACTGATTACATCTTGATTTCCTAACTTAAGGTTAGCCAAGGTGTTGGAGAACAAGTAATTTTCTATGGGGGGGCTAACTGCTCGCTCGCTCGGAGGGGAGGGGTTGGAGGCCGTGCGGGAAGCAGCATGACTCACTACTCTCACGACAAAACATCTGGAAGCTGGACTCACGTGTAAATAACGTTAGATCAAACAACATTATTCAAACAGACATCATGTCAACTCCCTGATAAAGTTTTGATAATGGGTTTTTGCATAGTTTCAGGCGTGGAATTTGGCGTTGAAAGAAAACAAATCAAACACACCTACACAAAAGGAGTCCAGCATGATGACTAAAGAGTCCAGCACACGCCAGACTTTCTCCCACGTAAACACTTTAATTGATCTGGTTCGTGTAAGCCGAGGAGTGGAAAGCAGGTTGTGTTGCCGCGGTTATGACTGTGCTGCGATCAAAAGGATAAAAACTCACAGTGTTGGACAGACATGAACTACACAGGTCTGGGGATTACATCATTACAAAATACACAGAAAAGCTGCAGAAAAGTAATGTTCATTAGTACTGGGGCTGGGTATCGTTAGGCAAGGCGGCTTTATTTGTAGAGCCCATTTCAGCAACCGGTCAATTCAAAGTGCTTTACTCAAAATCAGTTTAAAAACAAAACCAAAAAAAATGTTAAAAAGAAAAACATTAAGACGGATAAAACCCTAACCATAACCTTAACCCCCTAACCCTAACCTAACTCCTAAACTATCAAAGAGATCATCCAATCATCTCCCACCAGCTCAGTTGGGATCATGCACCTTATGATGTCACAAGGGGCAAGGTTACCGCCCGTTTCTCTGCTTTGTCTGCTAAGAGAAATTGCACCCCCCCGCCCCGATGAGAGAGAGACATTATAGCCTCAAATGAGAAAAGTGTCAGATACAGTATTAGGGGACCACTAAGGTCTATATAAAGAGACTTCAGATACAGTATTAGGGACCACTAAGGTCTA
>NC_048421.1:1300209-1303218 GCF_013103735.1 Etheostoma cragini | reverse complement strand
TTCAGATACAGTATTAGGGGACCACTAAGGACTATATAAAAGAGACTTCAGATACAGTATTAGGGACCACTAAGGTCTTATTTATAGGCATCTCTTTTGCCATGTAACTCTCTGGGGAAAACAAGGCTTTTTGGGCAGAAGGGCATCACGAGAAGGAGGCTCGTTGGTGTTTTATGCCCCCAATGTCGACTTCCAGGCAGGGCTGCGACCTTTGACTTCAAGGCACCTAATCCTAGTGCCTTCCAGGAGACGTCGGGGGCTTAAAACACCAAACATCGCGATGGACAGGGAGCCATTCCACTGTTTGGCAGCTATGTCAAATTTGTTTTAAAGCGTGAGGCCTATTTTTTCCTCCACACGTCGATACTCAATACTATGGAGGCAATTCGGTCGGTGCCTGAAAATATCAAAGTTTGCTAACCAGCCCTGATTTAAGATGCCAGCATTTATTTCTTTTAAAACTATGTCTAAACGAGCTCGATGGATAACCAGCCTCCATCTAATTTCCAACACCTGGGCTTTCATTTGGCACCAAAAGATCTTTTTAATAATTGCCCCCATGGAGCACATGTTCGGCTCCCATTAAAACAAACACCAGTTCCAGTAACCGTGCATCGATGACTTCAAATAATGCAAGTTAAAAAAAAAAGTTTATGTGTGAAAACCAATGTGCTGTAAAAGAAATGAAGCCCGTGAGTGAGAAGAGAGGCACGCAGCTGGGAATTTATTAGCATCATATTTCTTTCATGTTCGACACTAAGTGCCGTTTCTTTCAAACAGAAGAGAACAAGCACCTTTTAGCACGTCTATAAGACGCTGTTTTGTGTTTAACTTGAGTTGAGTTTAATGTAACATTATATGAACCTTGTAGAGAACAGTGACTGGAAATAATTACTTACATTTCTGTGGACATGAACTCATAAATCAAATCAAATCAAATGTTAAAATAGATTTTTAGCTCTGGCTATTTTAAAGTCCCTGATAAAATTTGGTGTAAAAATCTCAATAAGGTTAAATGACGTCATGCGGACTGATTCCTTTTCACAGTAGTTTAACTAAGTCGGTTCCAGATTTCCCCAAAATAAGAAGCCAGCAGTTCAATTTGCTGTTTTTTCAGAAATCAGAATCAGAATCAGAAATACTTTATTGATCCCCGAAGCGAAAGGGAAACTCTGTATTAGAGGACAAATCATATTTGGTGTCATTTTCGCATTTCGATGACATGATGAAATATTGAAATTGATACGCTGGGATTTTTAAGACCCCGCGGTATACCGTATTTCCGTCCCGTTTTCAGTAATTATTTCCAGTTTGAAGATATATTTTAATGGTTTTTGTCCCAGATTTCCAGACTCGTTGCACCAGTACTTCTCTAAAAACACCAAAAGTTGACTTTTTCATTTGGTCAATGCTAATAAATGACTTTTCTAATTAATCTAGCTCTCTCTAAGTGGACAGCAGCCGACGGTTACCAAATACCATATTATTAATAACGTGAGACAGGATATTATTTCGATGTTCTTGCCTGTGACCCAACATTTGAGGTCAGGAAGTTCGTTTGCAAAGAGCATCATGTCATGGGACCTTTAATCATAGTAAAAGAAAATAATCACATCACAACATTATTTATTAAATGTAACCCTCTGAACCCGAGAGACTCGCCCACGAGCCAAAACAGCACCTCTGATTCACAGTTTAATCATTTAATAACCATAAAAGATAGAAACTCACCGAAAGTTGCAGCTTAAAGCTAACGAGTTAGCGGTTACGGTGGTCTCTTCCGGGTCTTTCTTCCAGCCTTTTTCGGGGTTGTTGAGCATTAAATCCAAACTGTTACTTCCAAGATTTATTCACTTTATGTCCATAATTCATCGCGTTTTCGCTCAATTCTGCCGCTAGCTCCCGCTGCTCCGTGTCTGCCTCCCAAGACATATGAGAAGGGTTTTAGAGATGAAAATGGCTAAGAGAGGTTTTACTGCTCTGTCTGTGATATCAACACACATCTGTGAGATTCATGTTCTGTTTTATTTAGTCATTTGTCTTTAAGGCAAGGCAAGGCTGGTCAGCTTTATTTGTAGAGCACATTTCAGCAACTGGGCAATTGAAAGTGCTTTACACAAAATCAGTTAAAAAACAGTTAAAAAATAAAACAGATAAAACACGTGAATTAAAAATAAGAACATTAAGACACATAAAACACAAGAATAAAAGTTACAGTGCAGCATAAGAAATTAAACATTAAAGAAAAGAAGAGTAAGGTCCTAAAACCATTTTTAACATTCAAGTGACCTCACTGCAACTCAAATATTCTAATAACCCAGTTTGTCCTGAAAAAAAGGATGTTCATGTCTTGCAGACAACAGGGTTGATGTTTTACAAGCTATTTTATAAAATACAACTCCAGACGGACAAAGAACTGTGAAAATGGCCGCAGGGCTCCGAGGTGCTGACATCATTTTGTCTATTCATCAGAAACTGACGAGCCGATGATCTTCTTTGTGGCCCTGGTGCTTAATTAAAACTTCAGTGCATGGCTTATCATCCGTGCAGTTGCTCTGGGAGCGCTCCTCTTCTGAATGCATCCCCAGACTTCAGTCGGCATCTGCACAGATCGATACTGGCTCGCGGAGCTGAAAGCTTGTTGTTAGACACAGCTCTGGAAATACCACAGAAATGGCTTTGACCAGACTCGTGTCGCCTACGCTTAGAAACTGTACGGGCTCCAGTGTGTCTGTGTGAAAACGTCTGTCAGTCTCAAAAACAACAGCCAGCGTCCAACAGACGTCAAGGGATGGAGGAAGACCGACAGACCACATGTTCAGGAAACTTCTAGAGAATTTCTCTATATTTTTGGGGGGGGATGAGGATGAAACAACATACAACCTTTTCTTATATTTTTGTAAGAAACACTTTTGATGCTTTTTTTCAACGTTTGTCACTTTTTTGACGTTTTCAACACTACGTAACACTAATTTATTAACTAGTTTTCCAGTTATTTTTGGAATTTAT
>NC_048421.1:1298995-1300109 GCF_013103735.1 Etheostoma cragini | reverse complement strand
CCCCCCCCCCCCCCCCCCTTGACCTGCTAGCAGTGAGTACATCTCCCATTTGTTCAGTTTAAGTGCAAATGACGTATGAAGTTTAAAAAAATTCATCTGACATTTTGGAAAATATGCTTATTAGGTAAGATATACAGCAGATGCAGGCAGTGGGGGCCTAGAGATTAGAGCCTTCTGGGTTCAATCCCCAGACCGACAGAATAAAATCTGGGTGGGGAAAGTTCATTAACCCTTGTGATGTCTTCCCATCAAAATTGAAAATTAACCATTTTTTTGACATTTTTTAACAATGTTTTTAACTTTTTCTTGCGTGTTTGTCCATTTTCAACACTTTTTTTCAATGTTTGTCACTACTGTCACAACACTACATGACATCGATTAACTTCAGGTGTACAGTTATTTTAGGAATTTTTGGTTAATAAACCTCATTCATAGGGAATTGTACCTAATGATTGAGTTAAAAAAGCAGAAATTAGGAATTATTGAGACTAAAATTAAAGGAAAGTATGTTTTTCAAATTCTACAAAATTGAATAAGACGCCCCAAAATTAATGAAAGTAGAGATCTGTACTTGCTAACGTGCGTTGTGTGGAATCAATCATGTTATTTTGGAATTAAAAAGAACATTAATATAGGACAACGGGTCAATCTGACCAGAGGACAACATGAAGGGTTAACACTACTGAGGTGCCTTTGAGCAAACCCGTGTCCAGCAGATCAGACTGTGGTTGAACCGGCAGCTTCCAGGTGTGAATGTGATCAGGGCGTTCCTGCAAAAGAGAGGCTGTCTCTCGGGGAACCTTCCCTGAATAAATAAAGTGAGCTGCTGCTGGTTTCGGCGGAGATTACGTTTAAATCCAGTCCACAAAATATGAGCATTTTGCCGCGTTGAAAGTTAACATTAGGCACCAAAACTGACTAGTTAAGATTAGGAAAAAGATCCTGGTTTGGATTCAAACTCTCTTAAGGAACACCCATTTTCTGGGTGAAAGGCTCTAGTTTTCCCCGCGAAGTCAACTCCGCAACTCTAATCTACACTCGACTCACATTGAGTCCATGTGTAGAGACCCTGGTGATGCTGAGTCCATGTGTAGAGACCCTGGTGATGCTGAGT
>NC_048421.1:1291553-1298895 GCF_013103735.1 Etheostoma cragini | reverse complement strand
GATGCCGAGTCCACGTGTAGAGATCCTGGTGATGCTGAGTCTATGTCTAAATAAGCTTTTAAATGAAAGTTTGGCTCAGGTACATTCACAAAAAGACCCTAGGTTGCATTTTGGCGAGAGTTACGCTTTAAGTTTTTTCAGTAGACAAAAATACTCCTGCACACTGTCATACTTGTAAAAAATAAATGTATTAGTAGGCAACGTTTTGGGTACTAGACCTTCATCAGCAAAAACGAACAAAGGGAGATTCTTTGTAACTTTCAAAAGTTTTGTTTAAAAAATTAAAATGTCTTAACATGAATCATACATATTATTTGCAAGAATAAATCACCCTTTTTGTGAAAAAAAATAACATTTTATGAAAGGCTTACTTGTGTATAGGTAAGGAAGTCACTAAGATCCACAGATCCAGTTCATTCAGGATTCACTGTCACATGTGTGTTTTACACTAAAACAGGATTGTAGGCCCAGTTTAAGATGCAACTTAGTTTTATATAATATGTAGTAGGCCGTCCTTGCTTCGTTCCCCTCTCAGATACGAGTTCCTTGGCTGAAAAAAACGCTGAAGACCACTTCTCTAAAATATGAGTTCTGTCTCATAAATCAAGTCAAAGTTGAGTGTTGCAGGCTGCGAGAAGTGGTTCTGGTGTGAAAGACGAAAGCCGACCCGTGTCAGATTCAGGCTAACATGCGAGACTCAGGGTGGTCTGAAGTGCCCCGAGGCCGCCCTCTATTATCCATCCCATTCATCTGACAACAACCCCCCGATAAATGCGTGGATGAGGTTTCAACTGCCACGTCAGACTGATGGATTTTCAACAACTGGGGCGCGTTCTGTTAAACAAGTCCGGATTTATGTTTTCTGTATTTCGCAAAGAAAGAGGAAACTGCTCTGAGCGAGTAAGTAAAGTCAATAACGTTTCTGCGTGTGGGATCAGTAAAGTATTGTTCTGCGATGTGGAGTCTGTTTACTTTGAAACTGTTTGCCCAAAAAAAGTCTGAAATACTACGGTTTCCTGCCCTCTGCACCACTTTGTGTGCCCTCGTGGTATGTTGGGTTGATTGTGTGTGACTTTGAAGACTAACAATAGGTCTAGTTGGGGCATTCAGGCACATCGGGGGTCCAAGGATCTGATCTCCGCACAGAGATATTAACCTTTCCTGTTTCCCTGTGTTCCCGAGTGAATTAGCGTCTGAAGACTTAAAACAACTGTCAAAGAAAAAATGTGGAAGTATCAAAAGGAAGGAGGTACAAAGGGGCCGGAGTGCATCCTGACTCTGATTAACTTGTTAAAAGATCTGGATCCATCAGTCCTGGCGCTTAATCCCCTCGGCGTGGCTCCCGGGATGCGTGCGAACTGGAAACTGTTTAACCCTTGTGTTGACCTCGGGTCAAATTTGGCCAGTTTACAAAAACTTTCTATATCAGAAAAGCACGTTAAAAAAAATAGTGACAAATGTTGAAAAAAACTACAAAAAAGCAACAAAAATAGTCTTTTTTTTAACAGCTGAAAAAGTGACCAAAAACATCAAAAAAATCCTGGAAAAAGTGGCAAAGAAATTGTTAAGAAATTTACTAAAACATGATTAGAAAAAAGTCAAAAAAGTGACAAAAAATAGGAATAAAAATGGACAAAAACGTTGAGAAAAGTGTAGAAAAAGAACAACAAAATGTTGAAATTTCAATCCAGAAAAACACAAAGTTGCAGGTCAACGGGAAGACAACACCAGGGTTAAAAAGTGGATTATCTCTCACTGTCGCACCAAAAATGTATCTGAGAAGAGTTAATTACCGTAGATTGACCTAAGAAGGACTTCCCAATAGTTTGTTTCTCAGCATTTGATATTTGAAGGAACGTTTTTTTAGCCTTGAATTCAATTTGACCTGCAGGAATATTTGACATCCTATCTGTTTTGATGAGAAACGGTTAAAGTTTGGTTAAGTTTGGGCACAAAACTACGATGTCTAGTTTAGGAAACGATCATGGTTTGGGTTAACTCTCTGAGAACTGAGGGCACTTTTAGATACCTTCTTCAATTTTCTCCTTTTAAGGATTTTTATCCCCCTTATCCCCATGTGTTTCGTTTCAAAATGTTCAAAACAAACTCGTGCTGGTGCGTCTTTTGTCCTCAGAGGGTTAAAATCAGCTGTTTCTTCATTTCTGGTTACGCACATGGCACATTTGTTCCATAAAGGTTAAAAAAAACAGCAAAAAACTTTTATTTTTAAACAGGACATGAACCCCGGCATCCTGAGGGAAAGTCTTGTGTTTATTTGACAAAACACAGGACAACCCCCCCCCCGCATTACAAATAAAATCTATTTATTGTTATTATTATAATTGCTGCTCTAATAAACGACCTATGAAGGCGTTTTTCGAGGTGAGGACAGTCTCCAAAACACTACGTTTTTACATACTAGCATTATATTGTGATTAAAATAAAATGTATTAACAGGGATGTTGTTGAAATGTGATCACAGTTAGCATAAAATGCTTGAAATCACAAAAAAGAGTCAAAGTTCCCAAAATAAAAACTTTACGTACACATAGTGCTCAAATGATTAGGCTCACTTGTTCATTTTCTTTCTTTCTTTCTTTCTTTCTTTCTTTCTTTCTTTCTTTCTTTCTTTCTTTCTTGCCAGATTTACTCAAAGTACCAAGCTTAATGATAATAGGTACTCTGTAAGAAAACTACGGAAACAGCTATAGTTTAGTACTTTAACTTAAGTAAAGGATCTAAGTACTTCTTCCGCTGAATCCGGACGAGCCCCCAATACTAACTGGGCGTCAGCTCTTTATATGTGTCTAAATTATGGTCAGAAAGAAAGAAGGAAATGGATAGTTAACCTAATAAAATTGACCTGCAAACAACAGTGAAAAGACATGTCCTAAAACTGTGACTGTATGTTGTATTTGATTATGAATACTTTGTTTACTTTGACTTTGATGTCACACTCTAGCTGCAGAATAAATTTACCTATGGGTACGAATGAAGTAACCCAAACCTGACTGATCTCAGGTTTTGCTCTATTTTTAGGCCTTGTACCGCTCAGATCTGACATTGGCTTTGTGTATCCAAAGTGATATATAGCAGGCTAATGTGGCCTTCTGGGTACATCACAAGAGTCTCAGATATTTGAGGAAACAGCTGAAGCCATTTCCTCTGTCCCACTTTGATTAACATCATGACAATCAGGAAGCTGTACAGTCCATCAAATGGTCACTGGTAAAACTTCTGATAACTTTAAGCATCCTTGTCTTGGCTACATCTGCTGTCATCTAAATTCCCAGTCTGGAATCTCATCCCATTTGAGAAAAAGAAGCCCTGAACTGATGACCATGAAGTGATAAAATCCCCCAAAGGAGTTGCTGCTCTGCTTAGGGTTTGATTTGTTTATGAAATATGTTGGTGCTCTTTCTGAGAGTTTACAGCATGTGTCAGATAACGGTTTCACTAAATATATCTGCACATTTCAATTGTTGACACGTTGCAATCCCACATAATACCGGGTCCTCTTATTGGAATCCAAGAGAGTTATTTATTTACAGAATAAATATCTCTTCTGTAATCAATGTCATCTGGGTGTCATCGGTGAAAGATGAGTTCATTTCTTTTTCTTTTCTTCCCTAAACAACACGTTTGATGTCTTCTAATCGGGCTTTTGACCAAAACTACAGTCCTAGTATTACTCGATCTCAGTGTTGTATTCAATACAGTTGACCACAACATACGATTGGATTGATTGGAAAACTGGATTGGCCTTTCCGGATCTGTATTAAAGTGGTTCCAATCCTACTTAAAGAACAGGAACTACTTTGTGTCCATAGGTAATTATGTTTCTGAGGACAAAGATATGGCGTGTGGAGTTCCCCAAGGCTCTGTAGTAGGGCCTCTTCTATTTAATATCTATATGCTCCCACTGGCCCAGATTGTTAAAAATAATAATATAAATTATGACAGATATGCTGATGACACACACATCTACATAACGCTGTTGTCTAGAGACTACAGTCAAATACAAAAATCCGCTAGATGCATTGAACAAACTAATGACTGGATGTGCCACAACTTTCTAACCCTTGTGTTGTCTTTCCTTTAAACATGAAAAAAACACTTTTCCCTTTCTCAATGTTTTGTTGATTTTTAAAAATAAGTATTACGTTTTATTGTTTTTTTTCAACATTTTTATCGTTTTTCCCCCCCCTAATGTCTTTGTCCCTTTTGTTGCCGTATTGTCACTTTTTTGACATTTTAGCCCATTTTTCAAAAGTTTTTTACGCTTCTGGTGTTTTTTTTCGTATTTTTGTCACTTTTTCCAATGTTTTGTTGCCTTGTTCGACAGTTTCGACCGCCCATACTTCTGATATAAAAAAAACTTGAAAACGGGTCAAATGAGGACAACATCGAATGAAAGAAAACCTGAGGTGATCATTTTTGGAGCAAAAGAGGAACGATAAAGAACCAGCTTCAAACATTAATGTTAAAAACAACAGACAAAGCCAGAAATCTTGACGTAATTATGGACTCTGACCTGAACTTTAACAGCCATGTTAAAACAATAACAAAGTCAGCTTTTTATCACCTTAAAAACATATCAAGGGTAACTTACGCATTAACAACACCTAAAAATTCGTCCACGCTTTTAGCTTCAATAGACTTGACTACTGTAACAGTGTCTTTACAGGTCTCCCAAAAAAAACTAATCAGACAGCTGCAGCTGGTTCATAGTCCTCACTAACACAAGGAAAGCTGATCAAATCCATTTCTGAAGTCCTTACACTGGCTCCCTGCTCCCCAAAGAATAGATTTCAAAATTATTCTGCTGGTTTATAAGTCGCTAAATGGTTTAGGGCAAAACTACATGTCAGATCTACAAGTGAACCGCAGAGGCCTCTTAGATCATCAGGGACAGCTCTGCTTGCCAACCCCAGAACCAGAACTCAAAACGGGGGAATCGGTGTCAGTTTCTATGCTTCGTATCTCTGGAACAAACTCCCAGTTAACTGTAGATCAGCACCTACGCTCTGCTCTTTTAAATCAAGGTTGATCACCTTTCTTTTCGATACTGCCTTTGTTTAATTCTCTGCACTGCACTGTACCGTGATTTTTATTCTTTTATTCTGTTGTTCAACCTGTGTTAGATTAACTGTTCTTAATTTTGTATTAAATTTGTATGCTATTTTTTTTAATGTGTTTTGATGTTGAAGGTAAAGCACTTGGAATTGCACTGCTCCTGAAATGTGCTGTACAAATTAAACTGCCTTGCCTTTTATCGCAGCCTTGGTTTACATTTGGATTCAAAGCGGAGCCTGTTGATATTCGAGTGTTTTTGGGTTGGCAGGCGGTGAGGGTGGGACCTCAGCCTGATGCAATCTTTCTCTTTTTTGTTTCAGATCAAAACCAAACAACTCATTACAGTGGCTGCTTCCCAGGTCTCTTATTTCATATCTGCTCGCTCCTCGCTTGAACCGGAAGATGTTCCTCTGTGGTGAAGGTTGTCTGAACGCTCTTCATTGGCGCATAACGTGTGGCATCGTTGTAGATGTGTGCTTAAAAACATAACCATTGTCACTCAAAACATTGTCCAATAGTGGAAACTTAAAGGTAGATATGTCAACCCATCCATCCATCCATCCATCCATCCATCCATCCATCCATCTTCGTTCGCTTATCTGGTATTGGGTCGTGGGGGCAGAAGCTCCAGCAGGGAACCCCTAACGTCCCTTTCCCGAGACACATTAACCAGCTCCAACTGGGGGACTGGGCTTGGGTCTATGTCTGGGTCTGGGTCTGGGTCTGTCCGAGGTTTCTGCCTAAAAAGGAAGTTTTTCCTCGCCAGTGTCACACTGTTGCTTGCTCTGGAGGAAACTACTAGAACTGTTAGGTCTGAGTGTGGTCTAGACCTGCTCTATCTGTAAAGGGTCTCCAGATAACTCTTGTTATGAATTGATAATATAAATGAATTTGAATTGAATTCATAATTATTTTTCGGGGGAGGACAGTCTCTAAGTCTGGAATGAACCAAGATATTTTTTTAAGATATCCGAGTGCACAACAGATGAATGTTATACTGTAACGACGGACCACATGGGCTTCATCTGTAGTTCCGGTCCTGAACTCAATTCCTGTGGAGCCTCTTCACTCCTCCCACACAAGGTCATCCCAGTGAGTTTTCCCTAAATAAAGAAACAATGAGACCCACACAGATGTTCTCTGGACCACAACACAACATTGTCCACTTGGATGAGTGTGGGAGCCGCTGCATGTCCAAGTAAAACAACACAGAAAGAAGACTTTGGGGTCCATCATTCACACAAGCTGTGCACTAGAATTAAATGGGGTTTTCAAGAGAAACATGAGCCACCATATTGATGCACTATATTGTTTGCTCACTGACAAAGGCCGGAAGCTCCAAGGTCTTGGGATTTACTGCTAACATAACATGCAACGGTGTGGAGCCGATTCAGCCGGACCCATTTAACCGCATCATTGATTTGGTTTAAGACGCAGTCATGTTATTAGGAATTGATCTCGGAAGTGGCTTCCTTGGTTTCAGGGGGGAAGTGAATTATAAAACAAGAAGTAAAGCCATTAGAGTCTATCTGGCGTACAGGTTCGTTTGACTCCTCTCTGAACTTCGTCTGGTAGCAGCCGTTCAAACAGACGTTGTGTTATTTGCTTCATTCATCACCGGCCAGTGGGTTCAGACCGGGATCCAAGCTAGTTACACGTATCTGCTAATGAAAGGTGGAGCTGTTCAGAAGATGCATGGTTTACTGTCAAAGGCCAGGACTAAAATGTCACCCCATACTCCGGGTTAATTGTGCCATGTCCTGGGGTGAAATGTAACCTCATGAAATTATGACAAAAACTTGAACACTTGAATGACTTTTTAACATTATATTTGTGTGTGTGTGTGTGTCCATCTTTCTTGGATTTAAGGAAAAAACAAATACAACCAAACTTAGCTTTGGGTAAATTGTACCATTTTAACTACAACTAACCTGGTACTTAGTACTGTATACGGATTATATTACAATATGAACAGCTCAGAAGTAGAGAATGATGAATAACTAATAAGTGGGACCAGCAAGCAGACTGATTAGGGACAGTGTTGCTAGGTTATGAACAGGAATTGAACCAGGCACTGTGAGTCAGAAGTCTCTGTAGCGCCCCCCAGAGGGGAGAAGCTGGGACAGGGTGGGTCCAGGGTCAGATGGGTCTGCAGTGATAGTTCCTGACTCTGAATGTGTATAAGTCATGAATGGAGGGCAGGTTGGCACCGATGGTCTTTTCTGGAGACCTAACTGTCCGTTGTAGTCTGCTCCGGTCCCTTTTG
>NC_048421.1:1288750-1291453 GCF_013103735.1 Etheostoma cragini | reverse complement strand
TCTCCAGTGGTCCCAAATTCAGATCCAAAACAAAGTGTCCGAATAAAAAAAGTTGCTCAATTTTGATTCCTTCTCTTCTTTTAGTTCTGAATCTATTCTTGTGGAAATCTAAAATCTCGAATTTTTGACGATTTCTGGAAATTGCAAATCAAGACATTTCCTATTACAAAAGTTCAAAGCGGTGAATTCGGAACAAAAGACATACTTGTGTGTGTTATTTGCTTCCGTCCTGCATCTGTTACCGTGTGACCGCAGAGGAGGACCACGTCTCACCGTGCAGCCGTCCCCTTTAAGACCCGCGGATTAGCGTCCTTTAAGACACAACCGGGACGGGACAATCGCAACCAAGTGTCTTCCTCACGTTCAGTTCAGCCCGACCTGCAACATTCCCCACCAGCACCAAAGGTTTCAGCTTGGAGAGAGACAGACTAACGGATTCAAAATGAAAAATACTCTAAGAAGATTCACCTCGCAGGACTGCAAATACAGAAATGCACAGAGCAATAAAAAAGACATACTGTAGCATCGAAAGGTCGAAATCAAATCACGACAGAGGAATTAAGATCACTTATTTTTCTTTTAACTACCTTGCTAACAGAACTGCTGACAGCTCTACTAGCGCCAGCAGTTTCTTAAGTACATGTAGTTATATAATACGTATCTATACTCCATAAAAGGGTTCGGGTATCGTTGTTGTTGTTTTGGATCCAACAGTCATGTTTCAAACATGGGCAACACTGGAGCAGACTGGAAAAGCCCCCCCCACATGGAGCCTTGTAGTTATTGCTTCAGTTCTGGGTCGATACAAACGAACTCTGAAGCAACCTAGAAAGAAGCAGACTTCAGAAGTCTGTGTTTCTGGGTCTGGACCGGGGGGCTGGCAGTCCTCCAGAGCCCTGCGCCAAATCCAGTTTGGTTTGCGTTCATGTTTAATTGGAATAATCTAAACAATCCGACAGTAACAACACGAGTCCCAGGAAGCCGCTTCAGAGTCTTTGTGTCTCTGCTGAGATCGTGTAGTGGATGCAGATCGCCGCCGATGTGGTCCACCGTTCGGGTTGTAAGACCTCGGGAAGGGGGGACGCGATCTCTGTCTGTGCAGGGTTTCCTCCACCATCGGGTCCAATGTAAACTGCTTTTACAGAGGCAAAACCAGGAAGTAAACAGACTCTTTGGCACATCCTAACACGATGGCGGATGTAGTTCAGTCCTGGTCCGACTACACGCAGACCGGCTCCCACATATAGTCCACTTAAGTCAAGGAGGCGTCTTCCTATCAGCAGGTTTACTTCTGTCTCTTTACATTGGACAACAAATGCACATTTGCTATGTATACACACACACACACACACACACACACACACACACACACACACACACACACACACACACACACACACACACACACACACACACACACACACACACACACACACACACACAGAGTGCACCAGTGTAAAAAGTGCACCGCTGACCTCCTTTCATACATTCCCAAGTTCTACGTTAGCTTTAAAATGACCTAGCTTAACCACATTCAGATGCATAATAATAATAATAATAAATAAATAAAAACTTGGTTTCCATTTTTTTTTAAAGGCGGGAAGAACACGGCAACAGAAAAAAAAGTGTGTAACCTTGAATGTTTGTTTTTTTAATTTTATGTCTTCAATCGAGAAAGGGAGATTAAAAAAGCAGCTGTGCCTTTAACACGCCCAGCAGCATGGTCGCCACATGAACAAGGGGGCTTTTTCTTTGATTGTGTGTGACAGTGTGCATTTAAGTTGTTAATAGTATCAATTGTTGCTTTAAGCTACATTCAAGCAAATTGTACAATTTTTTTGGGGGGGGGGGGGAAATAATTACATTTATAAAAAGTGACCAAGGGGGATTTTCCCTTTTTCGGGGGTGTGCTTCCACGTCTTGCTCCTTTCACCGATCGGCGTCGAGGTCCTCCCGCACCGAGTCCGAAACGTTTCGCACTTTAAAAAAAATAAAAAAAATAAATGAATACGGCCTCGTGTTGTGACACGGCCCAGCTGTCTTCCTATTGGCCGTCGGGCCGGGTAGGCGGGGCTTACATGGTCACAAAGGTTCCAGGGTTAATTAACACGCGTCGGAGTCGGTGTGCAAGGCTCGTGTGCGTGATGAAAAAAAAAGGCATCCGAAGATTTTCAGACTCGGCGTGCGAGGACCTTTAGTCGCCGTCGGATATCGCCCGTTTAAAACGGGGCGTGTCGGTAAGTGCCGAGTGACAACGTCAACGTTGAAAGTGCCGGTTTTAACACTAAGTGCTCGAAAGTCTCGACCACGAGACTCGCGCGATTATAAAAGTCATTCAATCTCAGATCTCAGTCTGACTGGTCTGTGTAACCCTAGTACGTTTGGAAAGGGGAAGAGGGAGGGGGGGCGGGGGGGGAGGGAGGGGTTGACCCCCCCTCCCCCCCCTCCCCCGCGCCCCAGCGAATGAATGGGAAGAGAGGTACAGCAACGGCCCACGTCAACAACTGGACATTCAGTATAAACAAGGCAAACACAAAAAAAACACACATGGGTTCGTCGCGCCTCGTAACTTCCGACGCTTCGTCGCCCGTCTGTTGTGTGGCGGCTAATGCCCTGAGAGCTTCGTTCCCATGGCAACGGGCCTTAGCAACAGTGCAGAAAGCTGCTTAAAAAACAAAACAAAGGTGCATCGGGGGGGGGGGG
>NC_048421.1:1287447-1288650 GCF_013103735.1 Etheostoma cragini | reverse complement strand
AGGAGGAGGAAACGATACCTTAGAGAGGAGGAGGAAACGATACCTTAGAGAGGAGGAGGAGGAAACGATACCTTAGAGAGGAGGAGGAGGAAACGATACCTTAGAGAGGAGGAGGAAACGATACCTTAGAGAGGAGGAGGAAACGATACCTTAGAGAGGAGGAGGAAACGATACCTTAGAGAGAGGAGGAAACGATACCTTAGAGAGGAGGAGGAAACGATACCTTAGAGAGGAGGAGGAAACGATACCTTAGAGAGGAGGAGGAAACGATACCTTAGAGAGGAGGAGGAAACGATACCTTAGATAGGAGGAGGAAACGATTATCCTAAATTAGATGTACCTGTTTGAGGTTGTTAAGTGGGAGAACTTGCAAAATGGCAGGTTGTTCAAAAACGTATTATCTTCACTGTGTGTGGGTTTTTGCTAAATATCAGTAATTAGACTTCTTTTTGAGAATAAATGGAGAATAAAATGTCAGTTTTTTTTTTCAGTTTCCCGTTAAAAGCAACGATTTCCATTTCAGCCGGACAGCAACGACACGTAGCCTATCCGACCGTGTCGCTGGAGCGAAATCAAAACGTGGTAGCGTGACGTACCTCTGGGCAGGCGGACGTTCAGCTCGCTGCGAGCCACCTGAGCTTGGAGCGGGAGGCCGGCGGCGAGCCTCGCCGGGCCGGGGCTGAGCGGGGCGTGGAGGCCGGCGCCGGAGTCACCGTCGGCGGCCGCGGACGAGCCCTGGCTGACGTCGCAGCTCCGCGGCCGCACCAGGCTCAGGGCCAACGAAGAAGACCAGTGGGAGGAGGAGGAGGAGGAGGAGGAGGAAGAGGAGGCCTTCTGCAGTGAGATGGGGAGGAGGTGGTCAGGATCCGCTGATGCAGTGAGAGGAGAGGTGCTCTTCTGGAAGAGGGACGAGAAGAGGCATTACATCAACAAGAGACGCTGTTACATTCACAGGGTCGTCGATATTAGGCATTTCCTGATCTATTGTATCAGCATTTATAATTTAATTTATAACATTCATTCATCAGAATCACTCATAATGACAAATAAATCATCAATATTTAGTGTCTGTTAATTATCAAGGTGTTTTAAAAAATGCCTTTAGCAGCAACTTCTTTCCTGCACGTCCTGCAGACAGGATAACGATCTATCTATATATATATATATATATATATATATATATATATAAATAAATAAATAACT
>NC_048421.1:1281697-1287347 GCF_013103735.1 Etheostoma cragini | reverse complement strand
ACAAGACACGAGCACGAGATCGGGAGGAGAAGAAAACAGGATAAAGAGACCGGATAACAACTGAAACCAAAACAGGAAGAAAGAAAGAAAAAAGACAAAAACACAGGGTTTTTTTTTCACGCCGTAACATATCTGAGGATGAAACATAATCTGGCAGGGACCCTAGTTACTATGGCAACTATCAAGTCAATAGCAGAGGTGTTCTGGCATCTGTCGTCCCTGTGACTTCTTCTGGTTTTTGTTGTTTTTTGTTGTTGTTGTTGTTGCAAGGTGTAAAGACACAGGATCTACAGGAAGGCTCAAAGCTGTTAGACAACACGTCTCTGACGTCTCTCCCAGACACAAAATGTCTGCCGAGAAACGTAAGATCTGCAAGTATGAAGTCTAGTCAGAGACAGCAGGGGGGGTATGGGGGTACAGTAGGTTATGATCTTGTATTGCTGCTGCTGAGCTTATGAGTTATTCTGCTGATATTTGACAACAGACGCTGCAGAAGTGTCAGAGGAAAACCATAAAGCAGAGTATTATCTGTTAAATACATAAAACAACTGCATTGACCCACGGTTGGGGGGGATAGATTCAGCGTAGTATTGCAATATTTTCCGTGGCAATACTGTGTCGATACACAGACGCAGAAGAAGAAGAAGTATGGATCTTTTATTATATATTATATATTATATATTATATACATGATGATCAGTTTGTCTGCTTGACAATCATATTTTGCAGAAAAAAGGGAGCATTTGAAATTGGGAAAAATCGGAAATTGGGAAAAAAGGTGATAAATTGCAATATATTGCAGAATAATAGAGTGCTGTTCTTTCTCTTAACCCTCCTGTTGTCCTCGGGTCAAATATGACCCCTTCAAAAAATGTCTATATCTGAAATATGAGTTTCTTTTTTAACCAAATTACCATAAAAATGGATTCCTTCCAACGCTCTTTATAAATACAACTGATCACTTTTATTCTTCTGATCTTAACTATTAGTCACAATGATTAATAATTTCTGTTTTTTTATAATTAATAGGTATAATTCTATATAAAATAGGGTTATTGACCATAAATTCCAAAAAGTAGTAAAACTAGTAAGGTGATGGGAGTGCAAACAAAAAAAAGTCTGAAAATGGGACAAAAAAATCACATTTTTGTCTCTTTTTCACCCAGGGCTCGGTTTACACCTTCTCATATAAACGTTAAAAAACCTCATAAAAGGGACATTTTCAGGCCGTGGGACCTTTAAAGACTGTCCATGAGCGTGTGGCAGTTTGTTTTTGTTTTTGGTTTCCCTGACCTGCGTCCTCTGATAACAGCTGACTGGAGATTGGTGTTTTCACAGCTCTGTGCCGGCTCCAAAAAACTGAAGAACAACAACAATCAAGTGTCAGAAGTGTTGATTTTCGGGACACAAGGGTTAAATAAATCCTCAACTTTACCCCTCAGCCTGCCTCTGTGCTTCGGTCCTCCTTCCCTACATGTCACAACCGGCCTGGGCGGTAGTCAAGACCACCTTAGTCGAGTCCAAGACCAGGACGAGTTGAGTCCGAGTCCAGGACAAAAAAATAAGGTCTTATGCATGACAGTATCAAGACAATCATTTTGGGTTTCACTTTCCCTCCAATATTATTATCAACATAATAAAGACACCTGGACTCGGTCCAGACCAAAACCCATATTGGGCAAGACCAGTGGCCGAGACAAGTCTGAATCCAAATACTAGCGAGTCAGAGACAAGTCCGAGATCACAGAAAAACGGTCTTGAGTCCGGATAAGAGTCCAAAAAGGTTTGAGTCCAAGTCAAGACCGAGTCCAAAGAGGTTTGAGTCTGAGTCAAGACCGAGTCCAAAGAGGTTCAAGTCTGAGTCAAGATAGTCCAGTACAGAAAAAAAAGATCTTATGCATGACAGGATGAAGACAATCATTTTGGGTTTCCCTTTCCCTCCAATATTATCATCAACATAATAAAGACACCTGGACTCGGTCCAGACCAAAAGCCATATTGGGCAAGACCAGTGGCCGAGACCGAGACAAGTCCGAGTGCAAATTCTTGCGAGTCCGAGACAAGTCCGAGACCACAGGAAAACGGACTCGAGTCCTACAGCCCCGCTACAGGCTGCCCCTCCTCACCTTCCTCACGGTGGAGAGGTTGCCCTGTCCGGACTCGAGTCCCAGACCGGACTCGAGTCCTACAGCCCCGCTACCGGCCGCCCCTCCTCACCTTCTTCAGGGTGGAGCGGTTGCCCTGCATGTAGCTGCGATGCATCTCCAGCACCTTCTGCGGCCGGCTGCGCATCCAGGCGCTCAGCGTCTCGATGGGGGAGCCGTTCACGCACCACTCCGTCACGCCGAACTGCCGCAGGTGGGCGCGCGCGTGGCTGGCCAGAGCTTTACGGTTCTCGAAGTAGAAGCCGCACAGCTCGCAACTGGGATCTGGAAAACAAGAAACCGGAAAGGATTAAAGGGATGAGAGAGCTCCTTCTGGCCCTCCTGTTGTCCTCGGGGTCAAACTGACCCCTTTACAAAATAATTAGATATCAGAACTGTGACCAAGGAATGATGAGAAAAGGGACAAATGTTGGAAAAAGCTTCAAAAACGCAGGAAACATTCAACAAAAACATTTTTTTTAAAGGTTGAAAAATTTACAAATGTCGGAAAGTTTCAAAAACACAGGAAAAATTCAACAAAAACATTTTTTTTATGTTGAAAAGGTGACAAATGTTGGAAAAAGCTTAGAAAATGCCGGAAAAATTCAACAAAAACTATTTTTTTTAAAATGTTGAAAAAGTGACAAATGTTGGAAAAAGTTTTGAAAACACTGTAAAAATTCAATAAAAACATTTTTTTTATGTTGAAAAGGTGCCAAATGTTGGAAAAAGCTTCAAAAACACAGAAAAAAATTTGACAAAAACTTTTTTTTTAAATGTTGAAAAGGTGACAAATGTTGGAAAAAGCTTCAAAAACAGTAAAAATTCAACAAAAACATTTTTTTTATGTTGAAAAGGTGACAAATGTTGGAAAAAGCTTAGAAAATGCCGGAAAAATTCAACAAAAACTATTTTTTTTAAAATGTTGAAAAAGTGACAAATGTTGGAAAAAGCTTAAAAAACGCAGGAAAAATTCGACGACATTTTCTTTAAATATTGAAAAATTGACAAATGTTAGAAAAAGCGTTAAAAATGCTGAAAAAATTAAACAAAAACATTTTTTAATTAAAAGAAGACAGCACGAGGGTCAAAGAATGTTATCAGCACAGTACAACGGCATCTACAGAGGCAAAGAGACAAAAGAATACGTTTTAACAGCCACTAAATACTTAACATTTAAATATTTTACTATTTTGAGTAACGTGACATTTAACTCACCATGTCACTCAGGTGTTTCCAATACGCCCTTATTATTATTATTATTTTTATCATTAATATTATTATTATTATTATGACTTGGATTAGTGTCTTGGATTTCCTTCTTTTTTTAATACTTAAAACATTAACCCTCTATTGCATGAATTATTTTTTAAACATGGTAAAAATGTCTTGATGTGTTTTTATGACTCCAGGTTGCTTAAATAATGCAATCGTAAAAAAAATTAATAAAGGGGCACGCATTTGTGGAAAGTGCCAAGAAATCCATTATTTGGTTAACAATTTGCTTTTATTGAAAGAATTCCAAACAAAGTCAACTTATATGCCATATGGCAACTAATTAATTTTAGCCTTTACAGAACAATGTAGCATTTGAACTGTTTTAAATTATTAAAATTAAAAGTGTACTTACCCCAGAGAACAGATTAATTTTATTTTTTCAAAGGGATGCTTATAAAATTAAGAAAAATTACTACATTTTGGCTGATCCTGTAAATGGATCTTAAGTGTGGTACATGCAAGGAAGAGGAGCGGGGAAACAGGATTTCCTGGTTATGTGAAGTCATTAAATTAATAACACTTGAAAATTTCACTTCAAAAGACCTATTTAAACAATTAAACAGAAAACAATGTATTTTTTTTGTGCATTTTTGACATATGGCAACACCATGCAATCGAGGGTTTAGTATTTAGTGTTAAATTCAAATTCTTGTGTCTCTCATTTGCTTCCATAGGGGATTCAGCGTGATCCTGATTAACCCGTTTGTGCCGGATGCGTCGCGCCGACACATCCACCGCGCAACTCTGACCCTCCGGCCGGCTGCTGTGCGGCGCGGCGTTCTGTATTCGTCTGTCTTTTAATGACGCGTGCAGCAGAGAACGCGCCGTCATTGGTTCAAATACACAGGAGGCGGGTCTTGTTGGCTATTTAAAGCCACGTGAACCACCAAAATGTACCGTAGTTTGCTGAAAATCACGTCAATCAACCAGACACACATGTGCGTTTCTCGCTCGTCTCTCAAAGATTCATAAACAAACGCACATGTGTGTCTGGTTGATTGACGTGATTTTCAGCAAACTACGGTACATTTTGGTGGTTCACGTGGCTTTAAATAGCCAACAAGACCCGCCTCCTGTGTATTTGAACCAATGACGGCGCGTTCTCTACTGCACGCGTCACGAAAAGACCGACAAATACAGAACGCTGTGCCACGCCGGCAGGAGGTTCAGAGTTGGCAACGAAGTAACCGGCGGTGGATGTGATGTGTCGGCGCGAAGCATCCGGCACAGATGGGTTAAAACCCAGCGGCTCACCCTGGTGTCCGTGCTTGTCTGGCGAGGGTTTCCTTTTGAAGGAGAAATCGTGCGGCAGAGGCGAGAAAGTCTTCGGTCGATGTGGCGGCGAGTGGGCGCTCTCCGCCGATTGGCCCTCGTCACACAGGGGCCTTTTCCCCAGCGGGGACAGCCGGAAAAACTTCCCATCAGGCATAGCGGCCGCCGCGGCCCCCAGGCCGTGCTTCAGGAGCCGCGGCGCCGACTGGAGCAAGCTGAGCGGCGATTTCCGGAATTTGGCGCCCGACTGGTAGCCGGAGACCCCCAAACCCTCGGCGTTGTCCCAGAGCGGACTGCTGGCCCCGTGGCTCGCCTCCTTCTTCACCCCCTGGTCCGAGTGCGAGGAGGCCCCCCCCCCTCGCTTGTGCATGACCTCCCGCAGGGTGTCGATGGGCGAGCCGTTCACCGACCACTCGGTGATGCCCATCTGGCGCAGGTGGGAGCGGGCGTGGCTGGAGAGGCCTTTACGGTTCTCGAAGTATTCCCCGCAGAACTCGCAGCGGATGTCTCGTGTAGGCTCCACTTCGTGGGACATGGCTACGGAAAGACAGGAGGGTCAGTGTCAAAATATCAATATTACTATATGAGACTAAATATTTTAGATATACATGTATATATATATATATATATATATATATAACAAAAGTGTTGTTTTTTCCTGGTTTTAGAGGCTGCATTAAAGTAAACTGAAAGACTAATTCTAGCTGTTCTATTTTTATTTTTTTAAACAACAATATCGCCCTTGTCAACTTTTTCTTGACGCCAAGTGTGATCCTGGTCTAACGATTCCTCATGTTGTCCTCATGTTGCCCTCATGTTGTCTTCATGTTGTCTTCATGTTGTCTTCATGTTGTCCTCATGTTGCCCTCATGTTGCCCTCATGTTGCCTTCATGTTGCCTTCATGTTGTCTTCATGTTGTCTTCATGTTGCCTTCATGTTGTCCTCATGTTGTCTT
>NC_048421.1:1278921-1281597 GCF_013103735.1 Etheostoma cragini | reverse complement strand
TTGACATATTCCAGTCTGTGATTATCATCAACATCCATTCCTTTAATTTTAGTCTCAATAATTCCTAATTTCCGCTTTACATTTACAACATTAGGAATAATTTCCTCTAAATTAGGTTTATTGACCATTAATTCCAAAAATAACTGTAAAGCTGAAGTTAATAAGTTGGTGTTACGTAGTTGGAAATGGGTTAAATTGCTAATGCTGTTTCTCTTAAGCCCCCCCCCCCCCCAAACCTTCATCCTGGACTTTACATCTGCACATTTGCACATACTATGAATATATGCACCTAACCCATTTAGAATCTTTTACTTACGTAACAGTTATTTTGTGTGTATTTAGTAGTTTATCTGTATTTATTGTGTATTCATATTATTTACTGTGTTTTATGTATGCACCTTTCAACTAACAAATAAGTATACATGAACAAAATATGTGTGCCGCATAAGTGTACTTATATTTTTCTGAATCTGAAACCATGTAGACCACGTTCCCCGAGCTGCTGGACGGGCTGGGCTTGGTCAGGCAGCCCCCCTAAGGGCAGTCCTGGAAGAAGTATTCAGATCCTTTACTTCATCAAAATAACTAATACCACACAGTAAAAATACTGTTACACAGCGGAGAAGTCCAGAGAGCCAAAATCACCGTAAACCTGGGTGTTTGATTTAGAGATTTGCTGTATTTTGGAGGATATCCGGCCGTCCTGTATGTGATTATGTGACGAGCAAAGCAAACAGGCTCCGCCCACTACGTCCTCCATGGCTGCAGCTGATTGGACCAACGCGTCACGTGGGACTGGCTGCTCTCGTATTTCGAATACGATCTTGTATTTTACCATAATAGTTCAGTTGGCGAGCCGGCCGCTCCACATTTGCAAAAAGTTGGCTGAATTTAACTTTATGCAAATGAGGAGCGGAGGGAAGCAGGGAAATGACGCAAACATTGGACACACACCGTAACATCGGCCTTAAAAATGACAATAGCTCCTCTTCCCGGCTAGTCGTGGTGATTTGGCGTGAGGTGTCTTCCTGCCGTTACACATCTATTGCATACTGGAAAAACACACTAAAAGTAACTAGTAACCACCTCTTTAAATTGCTAAATCCTCCCTGGAGACAAACAAAGGATCCAGTTACCCAGGTTGAGGGGGAACACCGTGTCGGAGCTGCTCCAGCTGCAGCTGAGAGCTTCACCGGAGAGGCCGGCGGACCTCCCCGCGGCCCTGGATGGCGCCGTGACGTCCAGCTGCACCGGCTCGGGCTTCAGCTTGAGGATCAGCCCGCCAGACGACGTCGGCGGCGTGGCCGAGCTGGATTTGGACGGCGCGGACGGCGCGGGGCTGGAGGGCCGGGCGAAGGCAAAGGGCAGCCGACCGAGGAGGGTCGCCGAGGGAGAGGCGGAGGCCGGCAGAGGGGAGCGCGGCGGCCCCGGAGAGGACGGAGGCGGAGTCTTCAGAGGTTTGAGAGGCAGAGCGCAAGGCAGGCCCCGTCTGGTGATGACCTCCCGCAGGGTGTCGATGGGCGAGCCGTTCACCGACCACTCGGTGATGCCCATCTGGCGCAGGTGGGAGCGGGCGTGGCTGGAGAGGCCTTTGCGGTTCTCGAAGTATTCCCCGCAGAACTCGCAGCCGATTTCCTTCGGAGGGTCGCCTAAAAACATCAGAGACGCACAATGAAATGGGTTTAACAGAAAAAACATCGAAACAGACAACTTCACGTGTAGGGGCGGGAAAAAAGACATTTTCAGGATTTCAGGATTATTTTTTTTTGGGATGTTTTTGCTGCTTTTTCTGATTTATTTCTCACTTTTTCCAGCTTTTGGCGCTTTTTTTTTTTTTTAACCCTGAGCTGGTTTAATGACAGGTTTTACACTTATTCTTAGAATTCATGGTCAACAAACCTCATTTATATCAACTTATACATACGTTTTTAGTTAAAAAGGCAGAAATCAGGAATTATCTTGCCTACTAGTTAAGATCAGAGGAAGTTGAGTTGATCTCAGATGGGTAGATGTCAAAGTTTAGTCCGGATACTGTTTGGAAACCATTAAAAAAAAAAAAAAAAACGCTATAAGATTCAATAAAACACCCAAGTTATCATTAATTTTACCTGAGGAATGTTGTGTGGAATCATCCATGTTATTATTGGGCAATGTGGTTAAAATAAATCCATATTTCTGATATAAAACACTTTGAAACGGGTCAGTTTGACCCGAGGACAACACGAGGGTTAAATGCATTGTAGGGCTGCACATAGCATGATGATTTTAGGCAATAGCATGCTACTACCGCTACAGAAACGTCACCGTTACAACCAGGAGAAGGCAGGCAGCTAATGTGACTGTAGGGTCTACCCCCCTTACATCACCCCCTCCCACATCCACGTAGTAGTGTTGAGTAAAAGTTGACATATTCCAGTCTGTGATTATCATCAAAATCCATCCCTTTAATTTTAGTCTCAATGATTCCTAATTTCTGCTTTTCTAACTCAAACATTAGGTATAATTTCCTATAAATGAGCTTTATTGACCATAAATTCAAAAAATAACTGTCAAACTAAAGTTAATAAGTTAGTGTTACGTAGTGTTGAAAACGTCAAAATATACACAAACGTTGGAAAAAGTTAAAAACAACAACAAAAATGTTGATTTTGAATTTTGACGGAAAGACAAGACAAG
>NC_048421.1:1270265-1278911 GCF_013103735.1 Etheostoma cragini | reverse complement strand
ACAAGGGTTCCCCTCTGCAGTCAGCACCCCCCCCACCCCCACGCCCCGGATCTTAAGCCACCCTGCCCCCCCGACCTTCATCCTGGACTTTACATCTACACATGTGCACATACTATGAATATATGCACTCAACCCATTCACCATCTTTTTCCTATGTAACACTTATTTGCTATGCATTTACTAACTTTTCTGTATTTATTGTGTATTCTTACTATTTAACATGTTTTATGTATGCACCTTTCAACTAACAAATAAGTGTACATGAAGAAATACTTTGTTTACACATATCCACGTTGGCGGCTTTGGCATCAACCCCATGAAACACTCACTTTGTGGAAGAGCCATGAGCTCGCCGCTGCTCAGACGGAAGACCCTCACGGCGGAGGACTTGTGCCGTTTGGGGGGCGGGCCGAGGAGCAGCGAGGAGGAAGAGGTAGCTTTGGATGCGGACCCTCCCCCGGCCGTGGTCACCTTGTAGAGGAGCGACGGGGGGGGCGAGAGGCCGTGCGGGGGCTGCTTGGGGCCGGCGGGGCCCCGGGGCTCCAGCTGCAGCGAGCCGGCTTTGTGCTTGAAGTCGTCCGTGTTGATGAGCTGGTTCAGGAGGTCGATGGGGGAGCCCTGGTGGGGGGGGGGGGGGGGGGGGGGGGGGGGGGGGGGGGGGGGGGGGGGGGGGGGGGAGGAAATCACCATAAACTATTATATTTACTCTATATTTACGATTATTGGGCTGTGTTTTGGCAGTTTGCAGATGATCTATATCCATCCATCCATCCATCCATCCATCCATCCATCCATGAAAAGTTCCATCTCTTTATCAAATAGTTAGTTCTCTTTATCGTGAAAACAAACCTTGTGGACGAACTATTCTGGTGTTGGAAAAAGGAGTTCACCAAAGTCTTGGCTTCAGAAAAGTAGTGAATATAGATGACTAAAATAGTAAATAAATGCATAATAAATGACTAAAATACCAGATACTGAGATATATATATATATATATATATCCCCTTATACTCCTACCTTGGATTCGGAGTACTCCACGCCGAAGTGGCGGAGGTGGGCTCGTGCGTGGCTGGATAAACCTTTCCGAGTCTCGAACCAGGCGCCGCACAGCTGGCAAACGATGTCCTTGTTGGGGTTCACCTCCAGCGCTGCACACAGAGAAGGAAGTACTGAACTAAGGACGCCTTCACACCTCTAGATCTGTAGACTCAATGTCAGTTACAACATTAGGTTGTCAAACGCATCAAAAAAGAAGTAGACAGATGGAAAAGTAAAAATGTTTATTTGTATGTTTGTGTGTGTGTGTGTGTATGTGTATGTGTATGCATGCATGTATAAAAACAACGTCCCTGTTAACGATATTGTTGCATAGTCTGTCCACCAGAGGACGCTCTACAACGTCCCTGTTAGTGATGGTGTTGCATAGTCTGTCCACCAGAGGACGCTCTACAACGTCCCTGTTAGTGATGGCGTTTATTATCATATTATTGCTTGGTGAGCACTCATAAAAAACTACAAATAACTTAAGTTATGTTATATATGGTAACGCATTTCAGGATTTTATTTTTTAAAATATACATATCGGCCGATTCATCAGCATATCGGATTTAAAAAAAATAAACATATATTCGTATCAGTCTTAAAAATCCTTCATCGGTCGGGCTCTACTGTGGAGGAAGGTCTGACAAAGAGAGACAAAACCAGACTAAAGGAGCCAGGGGTGGAAACACACTAAAGACTCATAAGAACAATAAATAAAGTCACTTTTTTTTACGTTACCAGGGACACTTACTGAGGTTGAGCGGAGCGTCGTCCTCCTGCGGCGCCCAGATGGGTTTGGCTGCGACGGCGGCCGAGGCGGACATGTTGGACATCAAGCCCTTCATTCCCGCGGCCTTGTGCTCCCCGGAGCGCAGCAGGGACGACACCGGCAGCAGAGAGGAGATGGGGGCTTTCCTCACCACTGAGGGAGGGGAGCCGGGACGGGGATGCGGAGCCGGAGAGGCGCCGGGAGGAGGCGTAGGCGTGGAGCAGGAGGAGGAGGAGGGCGGCGGCGGCGGCACTGCTTTGGCCAGGACTGAGAGAGGGACGGGTTTCTCGTCTAGGTCCATGTCTCCTACCGCCTCATCTTTCCGAGGATCTGATGGCGAGGGGCTCCGGGTCGGAAGGGGGGGCGACGAGCCGGTCTGGCCGTCCGCGTTGCCGTGCTCCTTGGCGAGTTGGTAGAGGAGGTCGATGGGGGCGCCGCTGGTCTCCGACACGCTGACGCCCAGCTGGCGCAAGTGGGAGCGGGCGTGGCTGGACAGGCCCCGCCGGGTCTCAAACGCAGCGCCACACACCTCGCACTTCAAGTCGTGGGCTGCAACAAGAGGCCAGAACGGCTGGTGAGACATCGTGAAGAAGACCCATCTTACACACTTTCATTAAGCTTTCAGTGTCACCACTGACATCCTGTTTTCTTTCATTATCTCGGGCTACGTCCACACGCCTACGTTTCCATTATTAAACCACGTTTTCAGCCAAAGACGATCTCCGCCCACACAAGATATCAGCTCAGTGTTGAGATCTTTAAAGCGCCCTTATTATGAAAGAAAACATTTTCTCTGGTGCCTCCACATGCATAAAAACTTGGGATAAAAACATCCATGGTGTTTTGAGTGAGATCTGGTTTCTGAGTGTCCTCTGTCTTCAGTCTCCGGGTGAGCTGGTCAACATCTGCACGGCTTTCTACGTCACTAGAGACGAGCTGGCTAACCGTAGCATGCTAGCTCGTTCTCAATGGCAAAACACTGCTCCACAGCCACTAGTTGACCAGAATCTCCAAAATAACTACTTCCTGTCCCTGTTCTACTTCCTGTCCCTGGTCTAGAAGAAGTCTCCCAGCTGATCCTGCCTTGGACTGACCAAAGTTGGAAAAAGAGTTATCATCTGATGGATCTTACCGAGCTACTGAGCATGTGCAGCTCCCAACAAAGATAGGATAGAAGTGAGATGTCTCACTCTGGAGATAAAACAGAGACCTAAACACACAGGGTGAAAACAGGATCTGCAGCAATGTGCAGTACAACAAAAACATGGTGTTTTTAGAAAATCAAACAATGGGAACCAGTTCTGGTAAAACCCCAAAAATACAATTATGAACCTGAAGATGAGCCGAATATGGGCGCTTTAAGTTGTTAAACAAAACGGTTTAATTATTGGGTCTGAGTACCAGACTACATAGAAAGCTTCCTGGAAATATGAGAGAGTCAGGCTGCATCTACACTGCTACGTTTTCATTTTAAAGCGCAATTTGAGACAGAAACGACCTCCGACTACACAAGAGTTTCAGCTCCAGAAGCAGAACTGATCCCCGTCCACATGAACACGTCTGACATCACGTGTCACGTGACCGTTCACTGACACACTGGGCATGTGCGTGCCGGTGTAAACAGGAAGCAGATGGTCTGACGTTACTCCGTGGATAAATATCATGGATGTAGAAGTTAAAATCACAGGAAATACTTTAGAGAAAGAACAACAACGGTGAAGAGTAAGAGCAGGGCTCATTATGTTGGAGGGACAAGGAGGAGGAACTGTTACTGAAAGCTCTGGGAGCTACCGGACCGATAAGACCGACGGACGTGCGTCCTCGTCTCCAAATGTCTCCGTTTGTGTCCGTCCAGACTACAGAGCAACCCCAGAGCCTTCTCAGGTCTCTGGGACAGGTCTGCTTTCTGTCCCCAGAGTCAGAACCAAACAGGGGGGGCAGGGTTCAGTTTCTATGCTCCTCATATCTGGAATAAACCCCCAGAAACCTGCAGACCCGCTGCTACTCAGTTCTTTTAAATCAAGGCTGAAGACCTTTCTTTTTGATGCTGCCTTTCTTTAAATGACTGTCCAATAGTCTTTAATGTCTTTTAATGTTGAAGTTCTTATACTGTTAAAGTTAAGTTAAAAATACAGAAAATCCTTTTGGAGAAAGAACAACAATGGTGAAGAGTAAGAGCAGGGATCATTATGTTGGAGGGACAAGGAGGAGGAACTGTTACTGAAAGCTCTGGGAGCTACCGGACCGATAAGACCGACGGACGTGCGTCCTCGTTTCCAAATGTCTCCGTTTGTGTCTGTCCATGCAGAGCAACCCCTGGAGCTTCCTAACCAGAACCGGGGGCAGCAGCGATTCCAAATGTCTCTGATTTAGAGGCTCGGACACGCCGGAGCAGCGTGGACACGAGGTGTAAACGCAGCAGAATTAGATTTTAAGCCAAAAGTTAACGGCGTCGCTGTCTCCTTAACCGAGAGCAGCGGGGACACAGAGTTAGCAGAGCCCCAGCAGGTGGCTCAGGTGGTTTTTTGGGGGCCGCAGATGTCCCGGGAGGACATGTCCACTCACTTACCCTCCCTGTCTACATCCTCACCCGGTCTGCAGGGACACTAGCCAAGTGTTAGAGGGGCTCTCATTAGTTCTTAAACACATTTGTCTACCTCGGAGGATTTCCCCAGGGGGGACAACCCAACTCTGGTGTAGGACCGTAGACCTATAAGGTCTACTACCCCCCTACTGACAGCTTTGATGAGGCTCTGCTGTAGTGAGTCCAATCCCCCTGGCTGTCAACACTCAGGGGTCAGCGTTCCTGTCTCTCTCTGTCTCTCTCTCTGTCTCTCTCTCTGTCTCTCTCTCTCTCTCTCTCTCTCTCTCTCTCTCCCTCTCTCCCTCTCTCCCTCTCTCTCTGTCTCTCTCTCTCCCTCTCTGTCTCTCTCTCCCTCTCTCTCTCTCTCTCTCTCTCTCTCTCACCCTTGGAGTCTGCATCCTCTCCAGGAGGGGGTCCATCTGGGTCGGTTCTCCCCGAGTTCAGAGCATCCAGAGCTGGAAGCTGCTCCTCATCCTCTTCCTCCCCCTCACCTAGAACATCACAGACAATATTCACATAAGTGTAATATTGATATTAATAATAATAATAATAATAATAATAATAATAATAATAATAATAATAATAACAGCCGCAACTAACCAACCAACCAACTAACTATTGTCATTGTCTGATTAATCTGTCGATTTTGTTCCCGATTAATCGAGTAGTTGTTTGGTCGTTCCGGGCTCTAAAATATCAGAAAATGGGGAAAAATGTGGATCAGTGTTTTCCAAAAAAGCCCAAGAAGACGTCCTCAAACGTCTCGTTTTGTCCCCAACTCAAAGACACTCAGCTCACTGTCCCAGAGGAGTTCAGTCTCTTGGTAATCGAGGAATCTGTTAGTCATTATTTTTAGGAAAAAATTAAAATGTAAAACCTGACATGCTTGAAACTGAGACTCCAGCTTCTTAAATGTGATTTATCTTTCCAGTTTCTTCTCTCCTCTGGGACAGAAAGCTGAGTTGAGGACAAAACAAGACATTTGAGGACGTCTTATCACTTAATAGCCAAATTTTTCACAGTTTTCTGATATTTTAGAGCCCAAAACGACTAATCCTTTCACGCAGGACATGATCAAGAGGTTAATCAACAATAAAAAGCCTTGTTAGTTGCAGCCTTACATGTCTTTGACTGCTTGGTCTGCAACGCTGGTCCAGACTGAACCATCTCAACAACCGTCCTCTTAACTTCTCCTCTGGTCCCACCAGCACGTTCAAATGGGGGATTTTGGGAGAAATGTCTCAACAAACATCGAATGGATCCACATTCAATTTTGAAGCATGCGTTCATGTCGGACACATTCTCTTTTTTCCCCATTTTCAGACACTTAATGGACCAAACTAATCGATTCCTCCAAAAAGGAATCAACATTAAAAACAATCCTTAGTCGCAGCGCTAATCTGATTTATATATCCATATGTAGGGTTATATATCGATATTATATCGACATCGTCTTAGATTTTGGATAACGTAATCGTATGGTAAGTGTCTGTTCACAGTTTTAAAGTCTGCATAACTGTAGAGGGATGTCATTTTCTGAGTTTACCAGACTGTGATAGCTGTCCCATTATCTGCTTTTACCCACTTACTCATTATATCCTCATTACTGATGATTTTCTATCAAAAATCTCACTGTGTGAATATTTAGTGAAAGCTCCAAGTGTCAACACCACAATATCGTTGCAGAATCGATATCGAGGTATTTGGTCAAAAATATCTTGATATCTGATTTTCTCCATATCGCCCAGCCCTATTTCCATATGTTTCTAATTTCAGTTTTATTTAAACTATATTTAGGTCGCTGAGAACAAAGTTCTCTTTTACAACGACCCGACCAAGAATAACGCATGAGCGTGCAAGACAACATACAGGGTCACATACAATATAATACAGGAAACAGAATCCAACAGGCTACGTCAGGTGCAGACTAGGCAGGAAGTGCACATCCAAAGGATAGGAAGATATGAGAAAGGGAGTTAGATAACACCATAATATACATGAATAGAACAGACACTGCTGATATGTAGTGAAGAGCCAACATATGTGTGTGTGTGTACATATATGTGTGTGTGTGCGTGTGTGTATAGATACATATATATGTATGTGTGTATGTATATATGTGGGTATAGATACATACATACACACACATCTATCTATCTATCTATATATATACATATATATGTATGTGTGTATGTGTATGTATATAAATATGGGTATATATATATATATATATATATATATATATATATATGTATGTATCTATACCCACATATATACATACACATACACACATACATATATATATATATATGTATCTATACACACACACACACATATATGTACACACACACATATAAATACACACATATATATATACATACATATATATACACACACATATATATAAAATGCTGTGTAGTGAAGAGTCACTATACTGTTATAAATAGTGGACTAGATAAAATAACTCAGCCTTTGAAAAGCACATGAATGAATCTCTGAGCTCATTGAAAATAAATAAAAATGTGCTTTTTGTAAATTGTATTTTCTTGCTGACGTGACATCTGGAAACATCTGGGAACATCTGCCCGAGTCAACTGATGGTTCTCACAACATCTTGCCAAAGGACTCCAGTTGAAAATTAGCCAGCTGGCTAACATTGGCACGTTCATAGAAATGTTAATGATAAAAATACATGAAAATGAAATGAAACGCAGGGGCTGAGAGCGGAAACACGTGCGCTCGCTCACACAGTAAATCAACAGTCCTTTGGAATAACATGCATCATAAGGTTGCAATTACAGTAATGCATCCCTGTCAACAATGGAAAGAAGAGTCATAAAAGGTGACTGCACTACTGTATGAAACAAACATGGCAGATCTCGCTTCGCCCCCGCAGCAGTGAGTGAGTGAGTGAGTGAGTGAGCGCGCGAGGCATTCCTGGGACAAAAGTGCCATTTTCTGCGACAAATCAGTAAATCAAAGCGAGAGACGTGGAGGAGACAGACAATGCTCTCTGTCTGGCTGGGCGGCGCTGCGCTCGTCACTCCATCTCCTGGGTGGAAGAGAAGAGCGATGTGACACCCCGGAGCACGGCGTTATAACACCGGCTGTTATAACGCAGACGCTGCGGGATCAGCGGGGTATTTATGGAAAGAAAGAGACATTTTAATAAGAAATAGAAATCAGAGAAATAAAAAAAGGAAACAACCGGGAACTCCACTTTGTATGCCTTCAGGCTGAGTGACACTGAGGATCCGGATACTCCAGAGTCAAAGGGATTCCTCATTGATTTAATGAGTTTATTTAGCACATGTGGGAAAAACCACAACAAAGATGCTTTTACGGGAAATAAGTTAACAAAATATATATATTTTTTTTTCTTTTAAAAACAAGTAAAGAACATGCAAATGTGGATGGAAATGCAGAAATGCTTTTGGCACGTTTTCCCTTAGAGTAATTCAACAATAAGTAACACATAGTAAATGGAGAAGAAGGAAAAACACATGGAGAAAGGACCGAAGAAAGGAAGTCAAATGCACCGGAGGAGAGGAAATAAAGAGTGAAGGAAGACAGAAAATGAAAGGAAGGCTAATCCTTTAATACACACTCTTACACACACACACACACACACACACACACACACACACACTTAAAGTGATACCTTATACTCATATAGGCTACTCCGTTGATCCGGATAAGTTGTAATAAGATCAGCTGTGTGCACGCGTTCAGTGCACAAAGTTACAGCTATAGCAATCTCACTCTTATTTTAAAACAACTACAGAGACGTGCACGAGCGCGTGCACCTGAAAGCACAGCTTGTCCTCGCCTGCTCTGTCAAAAAAAAAAAAAAAATCAAAGCAAAAGTAAAATGGCGAGGATTGGGCAACTGTAGGTAATTTTAGAGATCCTGCAGCATTGAAAATACTGGACGTCATCCCAGGCTGACGTGCACGCACAATGAGAGAGAGAGACCCCCCCCCCAAAAAAAAGAGATATTTAGTAACTGTAAAGATACACCAACATACTCAAAAACCACCTCTAGTTGTTGTTTTTTTATCCAGAAACAACCCGAGAACCACCATGACCCTCTTTACGGGCTTTCTGACATGTACCTGCATGGCTGCGCGCGCGACCCTGCTTTTCTCTACATAGTCTCACATGATGTGGAGTTTTTTAATGGCTGTTGTCTGGTGTGACAGAGAGATGCGGCGCGAGACGCTCGTTTGATCCGAAGGATGGGGGGGGGGGG
>NC_048421.1:1269104-1270095 GCF_013103735.1 Etheostoma cragini | reverse complement strand
CTCTCTCTCTCTCTCTCTCTCTCTCTCTCTCTCTCTCTCTCTCTCTCTCTCTCTCTCTCTCTCTCTTTCTTAAGAGCCACCATCCTGATTCCAACACTTCACTCATGTTACCCTGAACCCAGGACTTTATTCAGAGTAAAAAGCAAACAGACTTTCTCTCTTTCTCTTTCTGTCTCTCTGTCTCGCACACATGGGACTACACACTACACACACTACACATGGGACTACACACTACACACTACACATGGGACAGGGACTACTGGACGGACGTACTGTCTACAGGTCCAGGGGTCAAGGGGTCAGAGGTCCTATTCACAAAGTGTTGCAATCAATAAACAGATGCTAAATGACCAATATAGATCCAAAAGGTAGATAGATAGATAGAGAGAGAGACAGATAGAGAGAGAGAGAGAGACAGACAGATAGAGAGACAGACAGACAGACAGACAGACAGACAGACAGATAGATAGATAGATAGATACATAGATAGATAGACAGACAGATAGAGAGAGAGACAGACAGATAGAGAGAGAGACAGACAGATAGAGAGAGAGAGAGAGACAGACAGATAGAGAGAGAGACAGATAGAGAGAGAGAGAGAGAGACAGACAGATAGAGAGACAGACAGATAGAGAGACAGACAGATAGATAGATAGATAGATAGATAGATATTGATCCCAATAAAATGGGAAATTATAGCTTTACAGCAGCAGAATCAGTCACACAGCATAGAATCAGATACATGAAATACTAGGATGCAATATACGTGGAATAATAATAGGAACAAAATAGAGGAACAAATATTGAATACAAGATGGGAATACAAAACTGTGCAACTGCTTATCCTATCCAACAGCAATCCTAAATGACCAAAATCCTACTACACAAAACCACTAACGAGACGCTAAATGACCAAAAAGTGATGCAAAAAGTCTAAAAGTACACTTGTGTTTAGTTGTCTTGTTCCTATGCAGACAGGGTGGGGGGGGGG
>NC_048421.1:1267734-1269004 GCF_013103735.1 Etheostoma cragini | reverse complement strand
AAGACAACATGAAGACAACATGAAGACAACATGAGGGCAACATGAGGACAACATGAGGGCAACATGAAGACAACATGAGGACATCATGAGGACAACATGAAGACAACATGAGGACAACATGAGGACATCATGAGGGTTAAGTTAAGCATTCAGTTTGAAGAGAAAACGTTTTTAATAAAAAACTAAAACTAAAAAATTAAAAAGGGACAATGATATTTTTGTCATGACTACAGTATTTACGGTACTCCAGTTTTTTTCGTCTTTTCACCTTTCGCTACTCCTTTTTCAAAATTAATATGTGTACAAATATACAAGTAAATCCTTTTTTATAATAAACCCATGGGTAAATCCCATCTCGCTACTGCGTTTTAATTTTAATTTCTTGACTAAAAGAAATATTTAATAATAAAATTAAATATGTAATAATAAATACATATGTAAAAGAACAACAACACACATTAGCACACAGATAAAATAAAAGAATTAAAATACATATTCGTCCGTTGGGACCAGCACGTCACATCCGGTCTCGCTACTTCGTTTTTATTTTAATTTATTGACTAAATTAAATAAATGAAGATATAGGTAAAAGTGATATTACAATAAATCCATATGTAAAAGAACAACAACAAAAGTTAACACACAGATATATAATATATCAAAAAATAATTAAAAAACATATTCGTCCGTTGGGACCACTACGTCACATCCGGCTTCTTTCGTGCTTCCCAGGGATCAAGCATGGCGGACACCGGAGTGGCGGAGACGCTCTTACGGCGGATTGAGACGGCGGAGGCCGGCGTGGACAGCCTGGAAATGGCGTCCAGCCTCGGGGTGGACCACCAGGTCGTCGTCGGGGCCGTGAAGAGTCTCCAGGCCCTCGGAGACGTGAGTTTCACCGGGCGGAGGGGCGCCGGAAGTCGGCGTCAACACCGGTCATTCATGTGTGACTGATGCAATAATGTCATTAAACTCAGAATAAAGTCATATTTTAGATATTTAACCGTCAGAAATGTTCATTAAACTCAGAATAAAGTCATATTTTAGATATTTAACCGTCAGAAATGTTCATTAAACTCAGTATAATGTCATATTTTAAATATTTAACCGTCAGAAATGTTCATTAAACTCAGTATAAAGTCATATTTTAAATATTTAACCGTCAGAAATGTTCATTAAACTCAGTATAAACTCATATTTTAGATATTTAATCGTCAGAAATGTTCATTAAACTCAGTATAAACTCATATTTTAGATATTTAATCGTCAG
>NC_048421.1:1261247-1267634 GCF_013103735.1 Etheostoma cragini | reverse complement strand
CTGAAGTCTCTTTATATAGACCTTAGTGGTCCCTAATACTGTATCTGAGGTCTCTTTATATAGACCTTAGTGGTCCCCAATACTGTATATGAAGTCTCTTTTATATAGACTAAAGACTGCATTACATCATCTTTAGTCTGACTTTGAGTCTCACCTGTGCTGGATCGGGATCTGGTTTGCCGTATCCCTCCGACAGGTGAGTTGTTGTCGTGTTGTGTGCCCTGATCTTTGTCCTGCTCTTCTTCTTCACTCCTGGTCAGCTTGCCATCGTCCAGCAACTTGTCCAGATCTGTCCAAGTCTTCCCTCTTCTGCGGAGTCTCCCGTTCCCAGCGCACCCGGACAAGACCACCTGGCTCGGGGGGACAGCGCCGTCTGCGGAGGCCGCGGCTTTTGGCTGGCTTTTGCCTCGAGTTGCATTGGGCGAGGATCCAGATCCCGGCCCAGAGGAACGTTCAGACTCCATAGTCTGGCTAGTTTCATGGGCCTGCACCCCGCTGACGGACGCCTGTCCAGGGTGGACAAGCTTCTGGTGGTCCCTCATTGCAGTTTGGCATGAGGTCAGCAAACCACAGTGACCACAGGCCAGGGAGGTGGACGCCAAACATGATGGGGAGTCAGCCGAGAGAGCGGGACTTTTCCTGTTGTGGGTCTTGCTGTGATTAGCCAGCGCCTGGGGGGTTCTTGTGCTGAAGTTACACTTGGTGCAGATGAAGCGGCGTCGGCCTGCGGAAACAACTCGGGGTTGAGCTGGAGTGCGAATCGAATTCGGAGGAGTTGCGTCAAGAACTGCTGGGACTGCGTCTGGTGTTGAAACCGGGGAAAGAGGTGGAGACGCGACTAATTCTGGGTCCGACATTTTGTCTGGAATCGAAGCTGGGCTCGCATCTTGCGTAATAGCTGCGTCCGAGCTTCTGTGCTTTCCCGACTTACTGTCGAGCTTCACGATCTCTCTCGCGCTGCCATTTTTATTCAGTTTCTCAATCTCCCCTAAGATCTTCAGGCGGGACTCCTGGTGCCGTCTGTGGTGGTCTGACAGCGCGGGCCGATTCGGCAGGTTCCACCCACACTCAACACATCGGAAACGGCCGGTCTTTCCCAAACGCGTGCCCCCCGCTGCACCTGCGCTCTGACAATGCTCCACTATGTGCTCCTGCAGGTGGATCTGCTTTTTGAAGTAAATGCTACACTCCACACAGGTGAAGATCTCTTTGCCTGGCTCTACCCCCATTTCTTCTTGGTCTCTTTTCGGTTCTTCCACGGCCGCCTCCTCAAACTCATAAACCCCTGCACCCCGATTCAGCTGCGCCGTCTCGGTGGTTTTGGATTTCGGAGGACTAGCTCCTGCCCACCTGTCAGTCTCGGGCGACTTCAAGGTGCCGAGTCCAGAGAAGGGCCTGAGGAGCACCCTCTTCTTTCTGCACCGCTGAATGAATGTACAATGAGCCCAGGGAGCGGGAGGGGGACTCTCGGGGTCGGAGTCTCCAGGGAAGGTATACACATCTCTCTCAGGCTCCGTGGTTTCTGTCCCCTTGGGCCTCTTCTTGGCCTCATTGTAATCAGCCTCTTCTTCCTCCTCCTCCTCCTCCTCCTCCTCCTCCTCCTCCTCCTCCTCCTCCTCCATTTGGCAACCTTCCTTTGGTTTTACTTTGGACATCAACAGCTTGGCTCCCTCAGATACATTCCACACGTCGCCATCTGCCACTGGGAAGAGAAAGCAGATGAGTTATGAATGGAAGGAGCCTTAAGATAAAAAAAAAATAAAGAAAGATATCAAATGTGCCGGCAGATTTGGTTTCTTCCGTATGCTTACGGTCTGTCGGGCCAGGCTGAGACGTATTTGGCTCTGCTGTCTTTGTGCTCTCATTGTTTCTGTCGTGCCCCACCACAGGCGGGGACGCGTTAGTCTCGCTACGCAAGTGCTGCTTTTTGGGTTCTTGGTCATCTTCACTATCAGGTCTGGACAGCATGGGAAAGGAAACAGCATTACGTGACATTTCTAACAAGAGAGAGCAGCATCTCTGCCTGAAAACACTCTTATTTGTTATCCTCACACTGAGGTTATGTCTGTTTCTCTGGAAAAGATTTGGGTTTTAGCAAACTGTTATTATTCTTGTATTGGGGGGGGGGGGGAGCTCTGGATTGGTTGTATTCCTTCAAACCAGTCTCAACCGTCTCGGGCGGAGCTAAGCCCGCGGATGCAGTGACGGTGCCCTCGCTAAATTGATAACGGAAGTAGTAGTAGTAGTAGTAGTAGTAGTAGATGTAGAAGTACTACTATGTAGTAGTAGTCTAGTAGTAGAATGGGAGGATGAAGCCTGACAACCAGCGGGTCTGCCGGGCTTCATACCAACACTGTACATCCCATAAGCTGCAGACTAAGTATTTGTAGACTCTGTATATTTAAATTTGATGGCTTTTTTACCTCCTCCTCCTCCTCTTCCTCCTCCTCCTCCTCCTCCACATCCCCCCTTCCTCCTCCTCCTCACCTGAGTCCAGAAGAAGGAGATCCTGGGCTGTGAGCAGCCAGACCGTGAGGGTTAGAAAAGTGCTGTAGCTCCTCCTCTGACACGTAACAGCACCCAAAACACACAACCACAGGAACATCACTGCACAGCTCAACAGTTACAATCAGGGCTTTAAACCGACGCCAAACGGGAGTAGAACTAACTCCGTCAGGTAGCGTTTTAAACCCACCGCCCAGTTTAGCTAGCGACGAACGAAGCAAAGCGTCTATTTGAATCGGACGGCTGCAGGAACACTGTGCCAGATTAGTCTGTTTTCCAACCAATCAGGTCAGTTTTGGAAACATAACCTTTATCCGGGTACTCTGCCTGTACTACAAACACTACATTTCCCAATGTGCACTTTGTCGTGACATATCGCACAACCGTCGGCTACGTGGTATCGGTTACAAGCAGGGCATGAAATTAACACTGTCAGTCTACCTGCCACGTGTTGCAAGCTGTGTGTTTTGTATGTTGTTAAAGACACAAATATTTGTTTACCACAAAAGAGTAATAACTTTTTTTTTTTTTATTTGGCAGAAAGAGACAATTAGATTGTTGATCACAATTATTTCTCTAGTTGAGGAATTTCTACAGCAAAATCTGGAATAGTTACAGCTCTAAATGTGTGTCCTGTCCCCCCCCCCCACACCCACACACACACACACACACACACACACACACACACACATGTTGAAACCAATCTTACGGCCTTGTGTAGATTAAGAAATTGTAGAAATTGTAATTTCCCCTTGTGGGACTAATAAAGGATACTTTAGCATCATCATCATTATTATTATTATTATTATTATTATTATTATTATTATTATTATTATTATTATTATTATTATTATAAAGCCGGGTGTTACCATCTAGCGTTTCCTTTTCAGAGTCGGAGTCCCAGCTCAGGGAGGAAGGAAAGGCGGAGGACCCGGCTCTCCTCTGTGCGCTCCTCCCTGGCTCGGCACCGGGCCGGGGGCCCCCCCTCTGCTCGGGGACCCCCCTCGGCTCGGGGACCCCCTTCTGCACGGGACCCCCCCTCGGCTCGGGACCCCCCCTCGGCTCGGGGACCCGCTTCTGCACGGGACCCCCCCTCTGCTCGGGGCCCTCATCTCTGGTGCGGCCCCACAAGCGTTTGGCAGACATCCGGCCGTCCCTCACATTCGGAGGACATGAGGCCTGGAGGCAAAAAAAACAACAACAACAACAACAACAACATCACGACAAATCTTATTGTCATGACGATGGAAATGAGAGCACTGCAAGGTTATTGTAGTTTTTGATTTTCAATTTTTTCTTTAGTTTTGACTTTTTTTGTTTTAACCCTCCTGTTGTCCTCGGGTCAAATCTGACCCCTTTAAATATAAATGTCTATTTCTGAAATTTGAGTTTCTTTTTAACCAAATTACCACAAAAATGGATTCCTTCCAACGCTCTTTATAATACAACTGATCACTTTCATTCCTCTGATCTTGACTATTAGTCAAAATAATTCCTAATTTCTGCTTTTATAACTCAAATATTAGGTATAAATCTAAATAAATGAGGGTTACTGACCATGAATTCCGGGAGGACGACACAGGGGTTAATTTTGTGTGTGTTTGCTAGTTCAAGTGTGCTTTCAGTTTTTCAGGAAGGTTGATGTGTGTGTGTGTGTGTGTGTGTGTGTGTGTGTGTGTGTGTGTGTGTGTGTGTGTGTGTGTGTGTGTCTGGCGAGAGGTGTGGGGGGGGGGGTAGATCAGGAGAGCAGTGCAAGGTGACTTCATCGTCTCAGCTGATCGTGACTAATTAAAACTCTCCCTTTATATCCGATATGGGGCAGGAAGACATTTGCATGAAATACACAATAAAGTAGGAGTGAGTAACCGTGGAGATAACCGAAAAAAGCAAGTCATTATCAGTAAATTGAGAGTTGGTCCAGGTAGATTGAACAGTACGCTTGTTATAATGGAAAAAACCCAAGTGGACATTGCAGTGTGTGTGTGAGGAGGAGGAGACGGTGGTGCGCTTCCTGCTGCTGTGGAGGAAATACGATGGAGAAAGAGGATACTATAGATGATTATCATAATAATTATATTATTATTATTATTATTATTATAAATAAATGGGAATTTCATTCATTCAAACCTTTATTTAACCAGGATAAAAAAAACTCATTGAGATTAAAAATCTCTTTTACAAGAGTGTCCTGGCAAGTGGCAGCAGCACGTTTCAGATAGACAGAGACACTTACAGGTAAACACAGAGACACACTTTCACTCATAATCAAACAACTATGTCATCATAAAAAACCAGGGTCCTAAATCAATTTAAAAACAGTGACATACATACAGACTGCGCTTCTGCAAGGTCCTTTAACAAACCTTTAAAAGAATCAAATGAGACCGACTCCTTCAACTGGAGTTCATTTAAAGCTGATTCCACGCGGATGGGGCTGCAAAATTGAAAGCCTTTTTGCCGAAATCAGTGCGGGCTTTAGGAACTGTCAGGAATTTGTTATGATGTGGGCTGAAAACGAGCTTCCCCCTCTTTGAAAGACCAGCAGCCCCCACTGCCCCACCGTGTCCAACTTCTTGCTCCGCCCCTGGCCACAGCTTCAAAGTTTCACCTTCTTCCACCCCAGCCACTCTCAATGCAGCAACCTCACACACACACACACACACACACACACACACACACACACACACACACACACACACACACACACACACACACATCTTAATTCTCATAGCACCCTGTCAAGAAGAATCAAAAGACACAGGAGAGACTGTGTCAGTGTCAGGTCTGCAGGATGTGTCGTGTTGTTGCCAGCTGCAGTTGACCTATTTACCCCACCTGGCCATAAAGAATCACACAGGGTGCCCAAAAACACCGTTACATAAATAAGTGGCCTCTCCATTCAGGGCATTCAGGCCCAAGTCCTCTCCTGCTGCCCCTCTTAAAAAAGGCAGGAAAATGCCCGGGTGCATCACGGTGCCCCGCGGGTCGGCCTGCGCTGCTGTACGGGACCGGGACCGGGCTGGTATCGATCCGGACGCTGTCAGCTGACTAGAACAACAACGCATCCGTGCACGATGCTTTTTTTTTTAAAGCCAAAACGCCTATAATGTGCAGTTGTTGTTTTTATTGTTAGTGCTAATACTCACTGAAATCGGCCTGGTTCGCGGGTCGCGGTGAGAAGCGGTCTCCGTTAAGCTCCGCTCGCCATACTTCTCAGAGCCGACCTGGCGCTTTGTTCCCAGCCGGGAGACGACGCTCTCCTGCGGCTCTGCCCGCCGGGGACACCCGCTCTCTGTCCGGGCTCGCTGCTCAGGTCTGGTCCGTCGCACGGATCCCTGGAAGATGCCATGCAGAGGACTCCATGTTATTTGGGCTCGCACGGCGACGCCACGGCGGCGTACGTAACGTCAACAGCACGGAGGAGTGGGACGGGAAGTTTCAAATATATAGGACACACAGAGAGTCGAGGTTATAGATAGGAAACAAGGTGATAGACGGAGCATTTAGAAGGATTCACTTATGTTACCCTGCGAATCATTACATGCTACAATTAAAAACGGACATCAATACAAACTGTTCTTTCTGTGAAGATCACCCAGAGACACACCAGAGGATTTGGGTCTAACCTCAACAGATTCAATATCGACTATATTTGTAAAGACTTTGATTTATTATGGGAGAATGTTGTATTTTACTTTTGTAGAATTCAAAGTAAAGAAAAGAAGAATTTCATTATAAGATGTATTAATCCTTTTGGCAAAGGTTTCACGAGTTTCCATCACGAGGACAACATGAAGACAACACGAGGACAACATGAAGACAACATGAGGACAACATGAGGGCAACATGAAGACAACATGAGGACAACATGAAGACAACATG
>NC_048421.1:1256325-1261147 GCF_013103735.1 Etheostoma cragini | reverse complement strand
GGGGACCACTAAGGTCTATATAAAGAGACTTCAGATACAGTATTAGGGACCACTAAGGTCTATATAAAAGTGACTTCAAATACTGTATTAGGGGACCACTAAGGTCTATATAAAGATACTTCAGATACAGTATTAGGGACCACTAAGGTCTATATAAAAGAGACTTCAGATACAGTATTAGGGACCACTAAGGTCTAAAAGCATCCAAAGAGCACCATGTCATGGGACCTTTAAAAACAAATGCAGAAACAAATATAGACAAAATAGCTGTTTAGCATTGGAAAAGGAGGCTGGGTTAGCTCAGTTGGTAGAGCAGGTGCACATATGCAGAGGTTTACACCTCGACCCAGAAGGTCCAGGCGTAGGCGGACTGGTAATCTGGCAGTTCCCGTGAATGCCAGAAGGGCCGATGCAGTTTTGGGCCGATTTGGGCCACTGGAAAAAAAAAGAAAATGCAGCAACACTGGCGTATCACAATAATTTGACAATCAAACACAAGACTGTAAGGCTGCAGACTGGAGCCTCCTGTTTGGTGCTGTTGGGCTTTTCAAAATAAAAGCTTGCGTCTGATCTGGTATGTCTTCGTACTTTGGTGTTTTGGATGTTTAAAGGACGAATCTGGTGCAAAATGAACCTAGGGGTTAATAACACATGTGTAAGGGATAACCAGAGAACGTCCGAATTCGGTACACGTGTTATTAACCCCAATAATTTACAGATAGAGGAGGTCTAGACCACTCTATAATTTACAGATAGAGCAGGTCTAGACCACTCTATAATTTACAGATAGAGGAGGTCTAGACCACTCTATAATTTAGAGATAGAGCAGGTCTAGACTGTCTATAATTTACAGATAGAGCAGATTTAGACCACCCTATAATTTACAGATAGAGGAGGTCTAGACCGCCCTATAAATGACAGATAGAGCAGGTCTAGACCGCTCTATAATTTACAGATAGAGGAGGTCTAGACCACTCTATAATTTACAGATAGAGCAGGTCCAGACCCCTCGATAATTTACAGATAGAGCAGGTCTAGGGAAAGAACATAAGACTCCCCAGAGCTTGGTTAGTAACAAGCATGTTACAAGAGATGTGGGTTAAAGACAGGAGCCTGGTCGGGCTGTCCTGCCCGATGTTATTGATTTGTCCTTTAACTAGGCTATGTAATAATATGTTGTTAATAAAAAAAGCATTTCCATTCTATTCTAAGATGGTGCCATGTTCAGAGATGGTTTTGGGGGGGCTTTTTTAAGCCTTGTTTCCACAGGACAGATGAAGACAAAGGGCCGCTGCGTCGAGGAGTCAACTTCTATATAAGTGTGCCTGCTCTACCAACTGAGCTAACCCAGCCACTATTTAAAGGTTTTATTATAGCTCTAGTGTCTGTAATATTTCATTATGAAAGCCTGTAAGTGCACCTCATGCTGCTATAATCTCACGTGAGCCTGATATTTGCAAGTTATAAAGTATATGTAAGTATTATAAACCTGTGGTTCCAAAACCTTTTCAGATCGAGACCCAAAAGAGAAATTTGGTGTCTTCCCCAGGACTCAAATTTACAAAAACACACCATGAATCATTGTGACATCTACATTTTTGAAACTTTGGACAAAAGACGGAACAAAACCATGAATTTAAATGTATATAAAGTATATTTATTCCATTATAAAAGTAACCAAAAACAGAAAAGGTCTCTATTGTCCTTCCTTTGTGTCTGTCCCTTCCCATCATCCCTCAGTACCGACACCAACATTTGTTTAAATAATGCTGACTTAATGAGATGTGTGTGGCTGGTTGGAGATATCAACCAGCTGATCTAGTCTAGGTTCGGTTTTTGAAAGTGCCCTTCTGTCATGCTGAGCATTTAGTCTGTTCTTTGCCGATTGGCGACCCAATAAAACGGGTCTGCGACCCATTTTGGGTCCCGACCCTAAGTTTGGGAAACATTGTTGTAATGTAATGGCCCCGTCTGTAATCGGGCAAAAAGTATATATAGTACGTGCAATGGGCAGGATTATAGTCCAGGTTGTGGGTTCTGAATATATTGATTATTATAAAAAGGGAATGATATGGTTAATGGGCAAAACAAGTTGTATTTAACCAGAAGTACCTTTTTATTTATTAGTGTTGAGACATTGTTGAGGTCAGAGATGTTATTGATGAACCGTCAACATTAAGAATGTTTTGCATGGCAAAAGACAAATTTGCCATACAATATATTTCTTAACTGCATGTGTTTTTAAGCTCTTAAGCTTAAGTATAAACTTGGCCCCGTTCACTCCCATTTTGGAATGAGCCATGTCCGTTTTAGCATTTCGCCTCGCTGTATTTGCAGTTTTCCGTCCTAAGTCTGCTATTTTCGTAGCCATGTGCCCAGCGTGTGACGCCCAGAAACGTCCCGAACACGACACGACAAAAAGAAAAGAGAACATCCTGGCTGAGGCCAGCGTCTCTGCAGACACAGACACCGCCACACACTTCTATTGGGTCATTCATGATGACTAAAAGGGATTCATTTTGTATGAGTCCATGCAGAGTTTGTAGGAAAATCCTGCATAATTAAGTCAAGAAATAGCGTAGGTAAGACAGACTTTCAGAGCTTCTCAAAGGAGCTCTATCGGAGCTGTCACCCAAAACCCAAGTTGCCCGTATGTAGAGGTTTGTAGAGGTTTGCAGGGGCCCAGGGTTCGATTCCAACCTGTGGTAATTTCCTATGTGCATCCCCCCTCTCTCTTTATCTTTTCATATCTAAGCTGTCCAAAAGATTAAAGGTGCAAACGCCCCAAAAATAATCTTACAAGGACTTTTTTTTTCTGTTTATTCAGGATTGATTTTCTTTTATTCTACAGATGACTGCTCCACACAGCGGACTGCTGCGTTGTCGCTCCCTCCCGAGAAGTGTGTGAAGGACGATGACGAGCTGGAAGTGGAGAAAGATGGGCGGGGTTTCTGTTTGAGGAGGCGGAGCCACCGCGTTACCGCCGCTCCGCCAGAAAGCGACAGCGACGACGACGTTGACGGCGACGTCATTGACGAGGAGCGCGTGCGACGTTTCCTCTCGGAGGGAATCTTGGACGAAGACCCGGACGAGACTGACGAGGACTCGGAGTTGTTCAGGAGCGTGGAGAGGAAGTGCCCCTACTGCCCCGATCGATTTCACAACGGCATCGGCCTGGCCAATCACGTGAGAGGACACCTGAATCGAGTGGGCGTCAGCTACAACGTGCGTCACTTCATTTCCCCCGAGGAAGTCAAAGCGATTGAGAGGAAGTTCTCCTATCAGAAGAAGAAGAAAAAAGGTCAGCGGCTTGTTGTATATACTAATACTGCACTATACTATATATTATACTGTACTAATACTGCACTATACTATGTATTATACTATACTAATACTGCACTATACTATGTATTATACTACACTAATACTGCACTATACTATATATTATACTGTAATAATACTGCACTATACTATATATTATACTATACTAATACTGCACTATACTATATATTATACTATACTAATACTGCACTATACTATATATTATACTGTACTAATACTGCACTATACTATGTATTATACTGTACTAATACTGCACTATACTATGTATTATACTATACTAATACTGCACTATACTATGTATTATACTATACTAATACTGCACTATACTATATATTATACTACACTAATACTGCACTATACTATATATTATACTGTAATAATACTGCACTATACTATATATTATACTATACTAATACTGCACTATACTATATATTATACTATACTAATACTGCACTATACTATGTATTATACTGTACTAATACTGCACTATACTATATATTATACTGTAATAATACTGCACTATACTATATATTATACTATACTAATACTGCACTATACTATATATTATACTATACTAATACTGCACTATACTATATATTATACTATACTAATACTGCACTATAATATGTTATACGATGCTAATACTGCACTATACTATATATTATACTATACTAATACTGCACTATAATATGTTATACGATGCTAATACTGCACTATACCATATATTACACTGTACTAATACTGCACTATACTATATATTACACTATACTAATACTGCACTATACTTTATATTATACTGTACTAATACTGCACTATACTATATATTATACTATACTAATACTGCACTATACTATATATTATACTGTACTAATACTGCACTATACTATATATTATACTATACTAATACTGCACTATACTATATATTATACTATACTAATACTGCAACTATACTAATACTGCACTATACTATATATTATACTATACTAATACTGCACTATACTATATATTATACTGTAATAATACTGCACTATACTATATATTTTACTGTACTAATACTGCACTATACTATATACTATACTATACTAATCCTGCACTATACTATATATTATACTATACTAATCCTGCACTATACTATATATTATACTATACTAATACTGCACTATACTATATATTATACTGTACTAATACTGCACTATACTATATATTATACTATACTAATACTGCACTATACTATATATTATACTGTACTAATACTGCACTATACTATATATTATACTGTACTAATACTGCACTATACTATATATATTATACTATACTAATACTGCACTATACTATATATTATACTATACTAATACTGCACTATACTATATATTATACTGTACTAATACTGCACCATACTATGTATTATACTATACTAATACTGCACTATACTATATATTATACTATACTAATACTGCACTATACTATATATTATACTATA
>NC_048421.1:1252501-1256225 GCF_013103735.1 Etheostoma cragini | reverse complement strand
GAATAACATTAAAGAAAAAATGTGGACACAATGGGAAGGTAAGCTAGTAGACATGTAATTTAACATGGGGGGGGGGGATTTTCTTTTACATAAGTTAAGACATTTGCACTTTAACTTGATCCAGAAAAGGCAAATTGTTGCAGAAAATGGCGTTTGCTATGCTCTTTGTGTGTGTCGTGTGTGTCTGTCCTTCTGTGTGTGTGTGTCCATTTAATCAACTCATCCATTAGTTAATAATAAATCATGTGATCTGCCATCAGAGCCTCAGTCTTAGTCAATGTTAGATGACTGAAGCATTAAATATTATGCAACATATCCAATACACCCCTCTCACCCTTGGTTGTCCCTCCTGTGTCTGTCCCCGGGCAGAAACTGTCCTTTGGGAAGATCGGCTTCAGCAAGGCGATGTCCAACAAGTGGATCCGACTGGACAAGGGCCACGAGGGCGGCCCCCGGATATTCAGGACCGTACGTGTTACGTTTAAATAACTATGTCATCGTGGCCTCTTTAGGGATCGGACTGTAGTCCCCGTTCTGAGTGTGTTGGTTGTGTGGCGGCCCCCCCAGGTGGAGAGCGTCCAGGACCAGGTCCGAGAGAAGCTGCTTCTGGTCCAGGGAGGCGGCGACTCCAAGCTGGAGGAGAGAGACCGGAACGAGCTGAAGAAGAGGAAGCTGCTGTCTGAAGTGTAAGTACCTCCGTCTGCCAGCAGGGGGCAGTATAACCATGGTTTGGGCTGAGTGGTTGACTCTCAGCTGGAGGAGAGAGACTGGTAACTAAAGTAACTAAAGTAACTAGTAACTAAAGCTGTCAGATGAAGTGTAAGTACCCCGGTCTGCCAGCAGGGGGCAGTATAACGCTGGTTTTGGCTGAGGGGTGGCCTTCCACAAGACCTGCAAGAAGTATTCAGGTCCTACTACAATAATACCTCATTGTAGTAACTAAAGTAACTAGTAACTAAAGTAACTAGTAACTAAAGTAACTAGTAACTGAAGCGGCGTGATGTCTGTGTTCAGGACGGTGAAGTCGTACTGGATCACGAAGGGCGGCTCCTTTAGCACCACCATCACCAAACCAGAGACGGAGCTCACTCCCGAGATGATCGCCACGTGAGTACCCCCGCTACCCCCCCTTCCCCCCGCTACCCCCCCTACTCCCCCCGCTACTTCACTACATGTAGTGTTAAACGTCAAAAAATGTGACAAACATTGAAAAAAGTAAACAAAATGTTGATTTGCAGTTGTTGACCACAGCGTAACACGTGTCCCGTCTGCCCCGCTCCGTCTGTCAGTGACGGTGCTGGACCTCAGACCGGGGACACAGAGAAACCTCCGGCCCAAAAAAGGGGACAAGTCCAAAGATGTGGACTTTGTCCTAAAGGCAGGGCAGGACAAAATGAGTGTGTCAAACAAATAAAACGACGTAACAGAAGCAAACCTTTCATTGAAAAAATTAGACGTTGGCAACAGTAAAGACCTTGTTGTCCTCATGTTGTCTTCATGTTGTCCCCATGTTGTCCCCATGTTGTCCCCATGTTGTCCCCATGTTGTCCTCATGTTGCCCTCATGTTGTCCCCATGTCGTCCTAATGTCGTCCCCATGTTGTCCCCATGTTGTCCCCATGTTGTCCCCATGTTGTCCCCATGTTGTCCCCATGTTTCCCCATGTTTCCCCATGTTGTCCTCATGTTGTCCCCATGTTGTCCTCATGTTGTCCTATATCAATGTTCTTTTTAATTCCCCAAAATAACATGATTGATTCCACCCAACGCTCTTTGCCAAGTACAAATCTCTACTTTCATTAATTTTGGGGCGTCTTATTCAATTTTATAGCATTGTAAAACAAATGGAAGTGTTTTTGAAATAGTATTGAGTAAAAGTTGACATATTCCAGTCTGTGATTATCATCAACATCCATTCCTTTAATTTTAGTCTCAATAATTCCTAATTTCTGCTTTTCTAACTCAAACATTAGGTAGAATTTCCTATAAATGAGGTTTATTGTCCATAAATTCCAAAAATAACTGTAAAACTAAAGTTAATAAGTTAGAGTTACGTAGTGTTGAAAACGTCAAAAGAAAGTGACAAACGGTGACAAAGCTCATGCATGCATCCATGTTAATTTTGGACATTTCGGGTCTTCTGATGTGAAACATCTGATAAAAAAATCTTTGAAAACCGGTCAAATTTTCCTCAGAAGACAACACAAGGGTTAGGAATGAGTTGTGCAGTGGAGCTCCGAAATAATTTCCGGGGTCCTTAATGGTTTTCTTAACCTCTCTCTTTCTCTCTTTTTTTGATGCTTTTAATAAGAAATTAAACGTAAAGCTGCTGTCGATAGATTACAAAATATTTCTTTCCATTGATAAATCTGGGCTTGTCTTCCATTCAACGTTGTCGTGCAACAGTCTCAAAGTCAAAGTCCCTTTATTGGTCTCCCTGAGGAGACAGTTGTTTTGGACATTGAGTAACTTATTTAGCTGCAAGAGGTCCAGACACAACAACAAGCACAGGGTTAAAAACAACTGAAAGACAAATTTACAGTCAACATGTGGGCGACTCGAGGGGCTGTGCAGATTGCAGATTTACCATTTTCTATCCTAAAATAAGATAAAAGACAGACTTCAAACAAACAAAAAACAATTTCATTCATCCTCTGCATCCATCCACAGTCCCAGATATGTGACTCAGTGTCTGTCTGTGTGTTAATGAAACCTTCAGGCACCTTGAAATCGTCTGTTTCTGTGAGATACCTAAAAATAAAAATACAAAGGATTACGTGCACAAGAGATAAAGCTCATAATGCAGATTACAGTGTTTTCATGCTGAGGACGAGGCATTAACATACCAGCAGAGTGAAAAGGTCTGCATGAAATCACATCACAGAGGGGGGGGGATTAAGCTAAAAGCAGCGTCCAGATGGTCCCAAATATTAAAAATTGATGCTGCTTTTACTGCTCTGTGCAGATTGTGTACAGCGTAGATTGGGGGGGGGGGGGGGTCAGCAGACGCTTCTGATACGATATCATCACGATACGATGTTATTACGATTTTCAACTTGTCCCGTTTTTCTTCTTGTAAAAAATTTTAAATGGGTCAATTTGACCCGAACACCATACGAGGGTTAAACTGGCATTATCGCTTAATGTTGCATTAATCGCTCTAACTCTCTGTTGCGTTGCAGGGGCAGCTGGAAGGAGAAGAAGTTCAAGCCGTACAACTTCGAGGCCATGGGCGTGGCCCCCGACTGCGGACACCTGCACCCGCTGATGAAGGTGCGAACGCAGTTCAGGCAGATCTTCCTCGAGATGGGGTGAGTGGCGGTAAACATCGCAGTGGAAATTAAAGGTCCTGTGGCGTGAAAATGGCGTTTTTTTAACATTAATAGGAGTTCCCCTAGCCGGTCTTTGGCCCCCCCAGTGGCTAGAAATGGTGATAGGTGTAAACCGAGCCTTGGGGATCCTGCTCTGCCTTTGAGAAAATGAAAGCTCAGATGGGCTGATCTGGAATCTTGCACCTTATGAGGTCATAAGGGGCAAGGTTACCTCCACTTACTCTGCTTTTCCCACCCAGAGAATTTATCCCCCCATGAGAGAGAGAGAGACATCATGGCTAGTGGCTTTAGTTCTGCACCAAGGCTGAATTTTGTGAAAGAGACTTCAGATACAGTATTAGGGGACCACTAAGGTCTATATAAAAGACTTCAGATCCAGTATTAGGGGACCACT
>NC_048421.1:1250393-1252401 GCF_013103735.1 Etheostoma cragini | reverse complement strand
AAGAGACTTCAGATACAGTATTAGGGACCACTAAGGTCTATATAAAAGCATCCAAAGAGACCATGTCATGGGACCTTTTAAACATTTCACACACCCATTAAGTAAGTCCCATAAGTAACCCTCTGCTTCCTGTAGCTTCTCCGAGATGCCGACCAATAACTTCATAGAAAGCTCTTTCTGGAACTTTGACTCGCTGTTCCAGCCCCAGCAGCACCCGGCCAGAGACGCCCACGACACCTTCTTCCTGTCCGGTGAGGCCGCCGCACGGGTCGCACATTTTATTTCTCTTCCTCCTGTCACTTAAATAAAATACCAAACACACATTTCACAACATGAACACATCCTCGACCCTTTGTCACCTCCACCCACCCAGACACCAGTAACATTATTCCAGAGCCTTCAACAGCATAGCAACAATATACACAATAAACCATAAACATGTATAAATAACAACTCCATAAGCCCCCCCCCCCCCCCCCCCCCCCCCCCCCCCCCATCTCACAAGCCCACTCCTGTATTGATGGCCCCCCTTTATTCTTCCATCCTCTTTAACCATTGTGTTGTCTTCCCATTAATATTGAATTTGTCCTTCCAGGTCAAAATTGAAAATGAACATTTTTTTTTGTCGCTTTTTCTGATTTATTTGTCACTTTTTCCAGCTTTTGGCACTTTTTTATAAACCTGAGCTGGTTTAATAACAGGTTTTACACTAAATCTTGGAATTCACGGTCTGCAAACCTCATTTATATCATACAATTTTAGTTAAAAAGGCAGAAATTATGAAATATTGTGACTAATGGCTAAGACCAGAGGATGTTGAGTGTATCTCAGGTTGGTAGATGTCAAAGTTCAGATTCAAATGCTATCAGATTAAATAAAACACCCAAAACATTCAGTGAAAGTAATCATTAATTTCACCTGAAGAAGGTATGGAATCATCCACGTTACGTTTGGGCAATTTGGTTGAAAGAAATCTAATATTTTTTATATAAAACACTTTGAAATGGGTCAATTTGACCCGAGGACAACACAAGGGTTAAAGACTCCTTCTGGCCCTCGTTAAACTAGTCTGGACCCAGCTTCTAAAGTCTATGGGGCTTCTTAATGGTCTATGGGGCCAGTGCTTCCAGATATTGGCGTCCATCCCTGTGATTTTAAACTCTGAACGCCTGTGTTTTCAGACCCAGCGCTCGCCCACGGGTTCCCGCAGGACTACCTGGAGAGAGTGAAGAAGGTCCACTCAGAGGGAGGCTTCGGCTCACAAGGGTGAGACGCAATCACATTTAAAAAATGAAGCCTGTGATAATATTACCAAATACGTAGTCTTGCATTGCCAGACCTTCCTCTACATCGCTGCAGAGGAGGGTCTGGTAACACAGCATTCTGGGATTTGGGGGGGGGGAAACATGCTCTGGTTTATCTGCATTTCTTTAGACCAATCCCTATCGTCGTGGGCGGGGCTAAGCGCCGGACAGAGCCACGGTGCCGCTGCTAGATAGTCTCAGAAAGGAAGTTGTTTTGGTGGAACAGAAGTGGTTTTAGTCGTCAGCAGAGACTCAGATTGGACAGATAGTCTAGCTAGCTGTCTGGATTTACCCTGCAGAGATCTGAGGACCAGGTAACCATAGTCCTCAGAAATCAGCCGCAGGTTAGAGCGCCAACACAGAGACAGAGGACGGGGGGGTGGGGGGCATCCGGTGAGATGTTTCCGGCAGCACCTGAACAAACCCAGACCTGGATTGTGTCGCTCCAGACTGCTTAAGATCCTGCTGTCTTTTTTTACAGGTACAAGTATGACTGGAAGATTGAGGAGGCTCAGAAGAACATCCTCCGCACTCACACCACGGCAGTCAGCGCACGCATGCTGTACAAACTGGCTCAACAGGTGAGCGTCACGTTCTGTAAGCGCTACTGTCGCGGAAGCAACGGTGGTCGAGGCCGAGACTTTGAGGGGTCGAGGCCGAGACTTTGAGGGTTTGAGGCCGAGACTTTGAGGGGTCGAGGCAGA
>NC_048421.1:1249052-1250293 GCF_013103735.1 Etheostoma cragini | reverse complement strand
CGAGACTTTGAGGGGACGAGACCGAGACTTTGAGGGGACGAGACCGAGACTTTGAGGGGTCGAGACCGAGACTTTGAGGGGAAGAGACAGACAAGATTGAGACTTTGAGGGGTTGAGAGTGGGCCACCAAGCTTGGACTACATTGGGGGAAACACTGAGCAGTACTTTGTGTTGTCATTAACCGTGAATATCTCTCTGTCTCTCTCTCTCTCTGGTCACCTTTGTGTTGAATCGTCCGTCCACCAGGAGAAGTTCACACCCGTCAAGTATTTTTCCATCGACCGCGTTTTCAGGAACGAGACCCTGGACGCCACCCATCTGGCCGAGTTCCACCAGATTGAGGGCGTGGTGGCGGACTACGGCCTCACGCTGGGAGACCTGATCGGCATCCTGCACCAGTTCTTCACCAAACTAGGTGAGGAGGCCTCCACGACGCTGTGGAGGGAAGCTAACCGCTAAGAACTCAGTTAAATGGTCTGATTTAGGGATAAAAAGTATGCATCGACTGAAACTGGTTTTTCAAGCCTGATCCCAATAATTAGTAGTTAATGGACGGGTAACCCAGATTTGGAACAGAGGTTTTTATAGTGAAAATAAAAAGTCTTTAAGGCAAAATTAAGATGTTATAAACTCTAAGACAAAACTTTGTCTAAACCTTTTTTAATTCATGAACTTTTTCGGTTATCAGGCACATAAAAAACTGATAGATAATCTACAAACTGCCAAGAAAAGGCCAGATAATTGGTGTCTCCCTAATAAAAGGATTTGCTAATAGAAGAGGGTTTTTTCTGTCATTGCAAGGTTTAGGTGCAGCACCCAAGCTGAATAAAAGGAACTAAATGTTTCTCAGATCTAATGATTGTAGTCGGACTTCTAGCTCTGCTAGTTCTAGCTTTTGGAACGTTTCAGACACAGATATGGGAACTATAAGTTACGTGAAAACATATCACAAAGGGACACAAACCGGCTATGAAGAGACGTCAAATGATGTTTGTTTTCGAGCCGTATTAATCTTGTTTCTTTTTCTAGGAATTACCAAACTTCGCTTCAAGCCGGCCTACAACCCGTACACAGAGCCCAGCATGGAGGTGTTCAGCTACCATGAAGGTAAAGTACATAATCTCTCTCTGATGGTGAAATCTTACCCCTGATTTCCACCAAGTCTGTTTTATATAGACCTTAGTGGTCCCTAATACTGTATCTGAAGTCTCTTTATATAGACCTTAGTGGTCCCTAATACT
>NC_048421.1:1246370-1248952 GCF_013103735.1 Etheostoma cragini | reverse complement strand
ATCTATATATATATATATATATATATATATATATATATATATAATACCCATTTCTAGCCACTGTTGTCATTACTTGGAATTTGTCATGGGGGGGCGACAGAAACTACGCGCTGTAGCTTTAAGAATATGTAAATGAATGTCTATATCGCAGCATTCATGTCAAGCCTTTGTCAATATTGTGCAACCCTCGTCTTAGTAGGACGGTGCTGTTCTGGGTTATTTTGTGTGTGTGTGTGTGTGTGTGTGTGTGTGTCAACTGTATATAATTTGTGTCGTTGTCGTGCATACAGGACTCCAGAAGTGGGTGGAGGTGGGGAACTCGGGGGTCTTCAGACCAGAGATGCTGCTGCCCATGGGTCTCCCCGAGGACGTGTCTGTGATCGCCTGGGGACTGTCTCTGGAAAGGTGAACACACAGCGCTCTGCTTCCGTCCACACATTTTCATCCAAGTGAAGTGATATCAAATGAAAAATGTCTCCTGGAAACGGCGAAATTCATCGTCGCAACATCGTTATCGAGGTATTTGGTCTAAAGTATCGTGATTTTTAAATTTTACGCATATCGCCCAGTCCTGCTGCACTACTGCACGTCTCATGTCGTCTTCTCACTTACAGTTTTGTCCTCGCAAAGCCCTAAAAACACAACAAAAAGTAGTTTTTTTTTAGCCATCAGACAGTAGGAAATCAAGCAAAACGGCCTTCTGATTGTAGTTTTTTAACAGCCTCAATACGCCAACACTTCGGTTCTCGGGAATTTTATGTCTCAAAGTTGGAAAATATGCCAAATTCTGCTTTGAGTGTTTGAAAACCAGCTTTTCCAGTTTTTTGGGTTGGCACACAACCAGGTGGGCCAGAATCTGTATGTGGATCAAAATCAGCGAGGGACCGGATTTGGTCCGCGAGCCTCGAGTTTGACACGCGTGGTTAGTTGGAGTCGAGAGAAGAGAAGGCAAGGATCACATATAGGTATCTGTTGCCCATAAAATGAAGTATGTATTTATAAAATCAAGTGTCAGCGAGACTACATTAATATAGTCTCGGATTGCCAGACCCTCCTTCACAGCGCTGTGGAGGAGGGTCTGGCGAGTCCACACAGCAATCTGGGATGGGAGAAAAACCTGCTCTGGTTTATGGGCATTTCTTTAAACCAATCACAATCGTTGTGGGCGGGGCTAAGCGCCGGACAGAGCCACGGTGCCGCTGCTAAATAGCCTCAGGGAGGAAGTTGTTTTGGTGGAACGTGTGTACGTTAAGAAGGAGTTTTAGTCGTCAACAGAGACTCCGATCGGACAGATAGTCTAGCTAGCGGTCTGGATTTACCCTGCAGGGACCTGAGGACCAGGTGACCATAGTCATATGTCTGCAATTACCATGGCAACAAGGAGACGACAAAAAAGGCGATGAAAAGCAACTACAAGGCGACGAGAAGGAGACGTTTGAAGAAAAATGTAATGATTACAAAACAGTATCAGTGACTCAGTCAAAATAATTCATTATTCTTTGAACTAAATAATTTTAATGAATTAAAAAAAATAAATAAAAGAAAATAAAAGAACTTGAAAGAAGTGATGAAGACTTTTTTAAGAAAGCGTCAAAGGCATAAGACACACAAAAAAAACACATCTGGAAAAAAAAGTGCCGAGAAAAGTTAATCTTCAAATTTTGACCCGGAAGAAAATCTCGTTAATGCTCGACAGGAAGACAACACAAGGGTTAAAATATCGTGTTTTATATATAGAACTGATTCATCTTTAACACAGTTCGCCTAAGAGCCTCCCAACTTGATTTCCTGAAGAATTATTATTACCAGGTAACCCTAGTCCTCAGAAACCAGCCGCAGGTTAGAGCGCCGACACAGAGAAGTGAAACCTGGTGGACGTAGACCATCGTTAATGTAAGACGAGTTTTTCTCACTCAGCCCTCTCCTCTGCCCCCCCCCGCAGGCCCACCATGATCAAATACGGCATCAACAACATCAGAGAGCTGGTGGGGCACAAGGTGAACCTCCAGATGGTCTACGACAGCCCCATGTGCCGACTGGAGTCCTGAAGGTCCCCCATTGTACTTGCTGTTGTTATGAACTGGACCCACCTTTCCTTTACCACGGGACTACTCGTTTCTGCGCCTCTCTCTCTCGTTCTTCCTGCTGAGCTCGACCAGTAAAACCCGTCGCTGGGAAAGCGACTGACGCAGAAAGAAAGAGGGGGGTCTGTCCCCCCTCCTACCCCCCCACCCCCCACCCGTGCAACACCTCAGACAGACTTGTTCCCAGACTTGTTCAAAGGGCTTGTACACACCGGAGCAGCCTTCTCCAGGAACTCAATAATCCAAACCATCATGCGGATCCTAACTTAGCTCCTCATTAAGGAGCGTTGGTTTTGCTCCCGGCTACGTCCCAACACCACCTACGTGTGCAGGTGGTGTTGGGACGGCTGTCATGTGACAGAGGTTCAATAAAAACACTCTTTTGTTCCCAAATACCAGCGCAGACTGACTTGTTTGTTGTTGTTGTTAACATGACATTCTTAGCCTCTATTTTCTGTTTATATAGTGTATATACACATATATACATTATGTTTATAT
>NC_048421.1:1245164-1246270 GCF_013103735.1 Etheostoma cragini | reverse complement strand
TATATATATATATATATATATATATACAGTATGTATGTATGTATGTATATATATATATAAATATATATATATATACATACACAGTATGTATGTATGTATGTATATATATATATAAATATATATATATATACATACACAGTATGTATGTATGTATGTGTATATATATATATCTATCTATCTATCTATCTATCTTGGATTGGAAATATGTTAAAACACTTACGTAGTATTTTATATATATATAAGCGTATTTTGGTTGGACATGATTGCTATTTAACTCCTAATCCCCCATAACGGCTTCTTTGATGTAAACAATCTAATCTTAGACCACTCGGAAAGTTCCAGTGCTCCAGACCTCGAGTTCAGACCTCGTTCAGAGCTCTAATTAACTGGCTAAGCTCTCGCTGGATCAACTGACCCATAGAAGGGTCGTTAATAAAAGAAAACCAGAGGACTTCTTTGTTCAGTTTGCCTTTTTTAAATTATACAAATATATACTAAACACAAAAAGGAAAGGCAATATTTTGCACACTGTCTAACTCGCAAAAATACATTTAATTTAAAGAGATATATATATATATATATATATATATAGCAAATTTAAATGTATCTGTGCAAGTCTTGGGGAAGACCCAGGACTAGGTGGAGGGACGTCCAGCTGGGAGGAGGCCTCGGGGATGATCCAGGACTAGGTGGAGGGATTATATCTCCAACCTGGCCTGGGAACGCCTCGGGACCCCCCATACGGAGCTGGTTGATGTGACTCGGGAAAGGGAAGTTTGGGGTCCCCTACTGGAGCTGGACCCCTGAGACCTGAAACCGTTTGAAGATGGAAGGATGGACTAACCGCAAGTCAAGACAGTAAGCAGGAGTGTCTTTGCAACTGTTGACCTGGGGGGAAATCCCTGTGTGTGTGTGTGTGTGTGTCTGTGTGTGTCTCAGTAAAGACTGCAGGATTAAGTGGTGTTGTGTACACTCGCTGGAACTCGGTTAAGTGTTCCCCGTAAGCTTATCCCTCAGTGTCTGGAAATAACCTTTTACTGAAGAGTGTGTGAGAGACGGCCGGCTGCTGGGGTCACGGTGGGGGGGGGGGGGGGGGGGGGGGGGGG